>NC_036839.1:38505075-38511393 GCF_002910315.2 Salvelinus sp. IW2-2015 | reverse complement strand
CAGGAGAGAGGAGAGAGAGAGAGAGAGAGAGAGAGAGAGAATTTGTCTAGAGGCGCTAGTTTCTTCCTGCCCGCCAACACATCGCAGACTCTGCGCGAGGAAGAGGATAGCAGAGAGGGAAGCTCGCGCTATCAAGATGCAGAAAGGCGTTTGGCGCGCGCCTGCGTTCCACAGACCAAGGTGGTCACGAGGCCAGTAAATGAAATAGATGTTAGCCAAACATACAAGTCTAGAACTATTCATACTAGCCTATAGTCTAGAGTTTTTCAATTTATATAAAGTGTGTAGAGTAGACTATGGTAGGATTTGAATGGGAAATGTCATTGTCAACTGACATCTGGAATGTCATTGTATGTCTTGCTCTATGGATCAGAATAAAGCACTGAATGTTATTTAAGGCATGCTTTGTGCAGTAGCCTAGTCACACACAGAGGTATAAAACTATTTCCTGACACATCTTGCCTAGTTCGCCAATTGCACAAATACAGCAAGGTTAACATAACTGCTGTGAAATCTAAAGGCATCTGATTCAATTCCGACATGCAGTGGAATATGCAGTGTGCCAAGTTCTCTCTCTCTCTTCTGTTGTGTGTGTGTGTGTGTGTGTGTGTGTGTGTGTGTGTGTGTGTGTGTGTGTGTGTGTGTGTGTGTGCGCGTGTGTGTGTGTGTGTGTGTTTTTCCTCAGGACTTTGCCCTGTCAAGGCAGTGGTTGAACCACAGTGAGTGAGTCGAATATTGATTAGGGGGCTTAGAAGGGAAGAAAGGCTACCATAGAGGAGACCTCCACACACACACAGACACACACGACACACACACACACACACACACACACACACACACACACACACACACGCGACGCACACACACACACACCACACACACACACACACACACACACACACACACACACACACACACACTCTTTCTGAAATAGGAAAAGTGCTTACTCCAAAAGTGTCCAGTTAGAACATTAACATGCCGGTCTCTCCAGCGTGTTCTAAGGTAAAGGGTTGGCTTGTGTAACCACTCCCTCCAGTGTGTTCTAAGGTAAAGGGTTGGCTTGTGTAACCACTCTCCAGTGTGTTCTAAGGTAAAGGGTTGGCTTGTGTAACCAACTTTCCAGTGTGTTCTAAGGTTCTCCTGTACTCCTGTTCACCCACGACTGCGTGGCCATGCACGCCTCCAACTCGAATCATCAAGTATTGCGGATGGACACATACAGTGGTAGGCTTGATCACCAACAACGACGAGACGGCCTACAGGAGGAGAGGTGAGGCCCTCGGAGCTGTGGTGTTCAGGAAATAACCTCATACTCAACGTCAACAAAACAAAGGAGATGATTGTGGACTTCAGGAAACAGCAGAGGGAGCACCCCCCTTCCACACGACGGGTCAGTAGTGGAAAGTGGAAAGTTCTTAAGTTCCATCGGTGTACACATCACGAACAACTGAATTGGTCCACCCACACAGACAGCGTTGTGAAGAAGGCGCAGCAGCGCCTCTTCAACTCAGGAGGCTGAAGAATTCGGCTTGTCACCACCAAAGCACTCACAAACTTCTACAGACTGACACATCGAGAGAGCATCCTGTCGGGCTGTATCACCGCCTGGTAGCGGCAACTGCTTACGACCACAACCGTAAGGCTCTCCAGAGGGTAGTGAGGTCTGCAAACGATCACCAGGGGCAAACTACTGCCCTCAGGACACCTACACCACCCGATGTCACAGGAAAGCCATAAAAGATCATCAAGGACAACAACCACCCAAGCCACTGCCTTGTTCACCCCGCTATTCATCCAGAAGGCGAGGTCAGTACAGTGCATCAAAGCAGGGACCGAGAGACTGAAAAAAGCTTCTATCTCAAGGCCATCAGACTGTTAAACAGCCACCACTAAACATTTAGCGGCCGCTGCCAACATACTGACTCAACTCCAGCCACTTTAAAAATGGGAATTGATGGAAATTATGTAAAAATGTACCACTAGCCACTTTAAGCAATGCCACTTAACAATGTTTAATACCCTACATTACCATCTTCATATGTAATATACTGTACTCTATATCATCACTGCTCTTGCATCTTTATGCAATACAGTTACCACTAGCCACTTTAAACTATGCCACTTTATTTTACATACCCTACAGTACTCATCTCATATGTATATACCGTACTCTATAACATCTACTGCATCTGCCATCGTTCTGTACCACCACTCATCCATTAATCTTTATGTACATATTCTTTATCCCTTCACACTTGTGTGTGTGTTAAGGTAGTAGCGTGGAAATTGTAGGTTAGATTACTGTTGGTTTATTACTGCATTGTCGGAACTAGAAGCACAACCATTCGCCTACACTCGCATTAACATCTGCTAACCATGTGTATGTGACTAATAAAATTTGATTAATTGATTTTGTTTGAAAGGTAATAAGGGATTGTTAGTGTAAGATGCCAAATAGCCTTCCGTACCCTAGATCACTGTTAGCCCCGATATTCGAATTGGTTTCCATTACTTTTAACATAGGAGGTTTAAGGTAAATCAGGCCTGATCTTGTGACGGTTGTGAGTATGGTTTATGTTAACCCCACCCCTCTCCGTTGTTCCCTTAATGGTTAAAGGGTGTTGGCTTGTTTGTGGTAATGACCCTCATCTAGCTCTCCGGCGCGCGGACAACTTTTCGCTAAATGATATTGTTCTAAGTGCCTTCCTGTGCTTTGCAACTGCCTGTACAGCGTTTTCGGTGTTGGCCTTGCGTTTGTATACTAGTGCCCTATAGACTGCACTGTCCAAGTGTGGTTTGTGTCCTACTTAAAAGGTTAAAATAAGTGTAGTTGAGGGCTGTGTACATTTCGGCTCGGCGTCCTTGTTTGTTACCAATCCCAATCCAATTCAACACCCACAGCGACGTCTGCCGCCGGTCGTTGGTTTGCCATAGCCTACACCTAGGGAAAATACTGGCGAACAACACGCCCCGGGTGGGGTTGGGGGGGGGGGCGGGGCGTGCAAATGGGAGACCATATGACGCAGTGATAAGGGTTGGTTGATTTGATGATCATCCTATTTCGGCGAAGTGCGTCTCGATTAGAGATTGAATGGGAGCCTCGCGACTGAATACCACAATAGGCTACCGAGCCCTCCGCCCATGAAGCGCCAACGGTCCTCAGACGACACAAACCGCCACGCACAGTGCACTGTATTCATCTGTATGTATTGTATGATGTTATGCTGTTGAATTCTCGATAATAGGTCATGAGAACAATCATGTTGAAGATGGAGCTGTATTCGGCGATGTAAGAAAATTAATTATAGACTAGTATCAATTCAGTGTGGCTATACACATTGCATAATCAAAAACAAACAAGACAATATCTCGATAATGTAACGAGTACTAGCCCAAGCGCTACCGTCCTACTTTTTCCTAATAATGTATTATGCAGATGTGCCCTTAGATTATCTCAGCATGGTGAGAATATCACCATTCCCGATGAGGAAGCCACAGAGAACGCCTTAAGCAGACTCCATGACAGTGTTGCTGTCCTCTAGGAGTAGCTGACCGGATCCTACCCAGCCGTGCTCGTCTTCAATGTGCCCAGAGCTAGTTGGAGCTTTGGAGCCATGTCTCACATTCAACTCTCTCCACTCACTCTCTCGCACCCTGCGCGCCAATGTTGCCCTCTTCTTTCCACATTATCAACTGGAATATTTATTGTTTGGAGTTTAAGGCCATCCTTAATATTTATAAATTAAATGGAGAATGATGGTAAAGAAGTGGTCTGAAATAATTCTGGCGTAGTAATATAGATTACTTCGAAATCTTTTGGCGCCGAAAGCCCTTGCACCGTCTGTGACCGCGGGCCTGGTCCCAGTCACAACGCCTTTCATCGGCATCCGTCACGCCTCTATGAGATGTGCGTACTCGTCAAAGAGTGGATATATATAGACGTCTTCGCTGGTTCTGTGCCTTACGGCTGTCAGACCGGTAAAGGTAGTCGCCAACAACAGACTCAGGTCTCCACCCAACCCGTTTGGCATCACAACAACGATCAATGAAAGACACTGAACTCAGCCAATCCAATGGGCAGATGTGTTGGTTATTGTTATCATCCGTATCAAACGTGTCACTTTAGTGCTTACATTTTTGTTTAACTGTTAATTTTTTTTCTCCCCAAATTTCGGGTTGTGGTCGCGTATATCCCACAAGTATGGTTAGATTAAGTCTGGCATAATGAGATCTTGTCTCCATTTGTCCCAGAAGGAAACAATGTCTTATAAGCCGCTAGGCCTGGGAACTGTGTGCCGGTATTTAAACATTTTATTTCACAGGGACCCCTCCGAGGCCAAACTGGGACCCGCCATTCATGCACTATGCGTCGTTGACGCGCGCGTCACACAGGACCAGCACCCGCTCAGGGATGCGTGCGCGAAGGGAATCGTAATATGTTCAACGAGTATTGGACCAAAGTGCACCATGAATGCACGTCACCCTCCAGTCAAAACCCCAAGCGTGTCATTCAACCTCAATAGCGGGCTCGCTTGGCGCCAACGTCGTGCCACAGCTGCGGTGCCGCTCAACCCCCATGGAGATCCCTTCCCCGTTATCGCCGGCCGTGGCCTGTCAACAGACCGGATCTTCAAAACCCGGTAGAATCTCTATGGCCACAGCTAGCCACGCCCGAGGTGCTGCTCGAGCCCTTGTAACCACTCTCCAGTGTGTTCTAAGGTAAAGGGTTGGCTTGTGTAACCACTCTCCAGTGTGTTCTAAGGTAAAGGATTGGCTTGTTGTAACCACTCTCCAGTGTGTTCTAAGGTAAAGGATTGGCTTGTTGTAACCACTCTCCAGTGTGTTCTAAGGTAAAGGGTTGGCTTGTTGTAACCACTCTCCAGTGTGTTATTTTTTTGTGTGCTTACATTTTTTTAACTGTATTTTGTTTTCTCCCCAATTTCGTGGTATCCAATTGGTAGTTAGTCTTGTCTCATTGTCAGAGGAAACACCGTACACCTGGCGACTGTGTCAGCGTGCACTGCGTCCGGCCCGTCACAGGAGTCGCTTGTGCGCGAAGGGACAAGGGCATCCATGCCGGCCAAACCCTCCCCTAACCCAGGCGATGCTGGGCCAATTGTGCGCCACCCCATGAGTCTTCCCGTCGCGGCCGGCTGCAACAGAGCCTGGACTCAAACCCGGAATCTCTAGTGGCACAGCTAGCACTGCGATYCAGTGCCTTAGACCACTGCACCACTGGGGAGGCCATCTCCAGTGTGTTCTAAGGTAAATAGTTGGCTTGTGTAATCACTCTATAGCCTCGGCTCAGAAACCTTGCAGCGGATACTCCTTCTCCACAGTTCCTGTTGTAGTTTAAGTAGGTACCTGACAGTAGGCCTATAGGCATTAATCAGACAGGAAACATATAAACAAGCTAGATACAGTATAGTGGTCCTCCTCTTCACCTGCCTATCACCATAAAACACTGTTCACTTCACAGTGCTGCTCACAGCTTGTCTATTTTCTCTCTCCTCTCATGTCTGTGTCATGCTGATGCTCAGAAAGCCTCAACTACTAGAATACACCTACCATAGCATTCTGCATCCTACCTCCTATAACTCCTACCTCCTATAACTCCTACAACTCCTACCTCCTATAACTCCTACCTCCTATAACTCCTACAACTCCTACCTCCTATAACTCCTACCTCCTATAACTCCTACAACTCCTACCTCCTTTAACTCCTACCTCCTTTAACTCCTAACTCCTATAACTCCAACCTCCTCTACCTCCTACCCCTGCCTCCTAACTCCTACAGTACCTCCTATACCTCCTACCTCCTGTCTCCTAGCTCCTAACTCTTAACTCCTCTCTCTTTCCCTGACTTGGCTTCCGACTTCCTCTCTCACTCCCTCACTTTCACTATTTTTCACCTCTCCCCTTCTACCGCTATTTCCCCTTCTACCTCTCCCCTTACTCTCACCCCTTGTCTTATCCCTCTAGAAACTGTAGAACGTTTAAACGGTGTGTGTGAAGAGTTCCTCAAAAAGTTAGAATATCAAAGAGAGAGTAATATTGTTTTGTCAAATCTATATCTTGAAGAAACATATTTTTGGGGGGTCAAACACACATATGCCAAACTAGGCGGAAATATTTGTTTCCCATTAAAGGCACATTCATTTTCCAAATGAACATTTAAATAGCCTAGAATATCACAGCAGTGGGTGCTTCAGGAAACACATTATACAGAAATAAAGAGTCCTTACTACAAACATTACCCTTTTCTCCTAAAACAACATTACAGTATCCCCTGTCCTCTTTCTTTCTCTCTCTCGCTTA
>NC_036839.1:38503343-38504455 GCF_002910315.2 Salvelinus sp. IW2-2015 | reverse complement strand
CACACACACACACACACACACACACACACACACACACAGGCAAATGTTCCACAGAGAGTGCAGACTGATTGCAGGTTTATGAAATCTGCAGTTTGGTGGTGCCACATTGATGCCAAGCGGTTGTCAAATAGTTGCCAAGCAGTACCCGTGACAGCAGTTTATGAACTCTCTGTAATTGCAGAGATGATATCATTTCCTCATCAGTTTCCTCAACAAATATTTAGCCAATACAATCAGGTGAATCGACAATAAAACCAGGAAAATAATTGGCTTGTGTCGTTCTATAACAACAAGGTTTCAGGAACTTATACAGCTACACGACTGGTAAAAAGTTTTAGAACACATACTCATTCAATGGTTTTTCTGTATTTTACTATTTTCTACATTGTAGAATAACAGTGAAGACATCAACACTATGAAATAACACATGGAATCATGTGGTAACCAAAAAAGTAGTAACAAATCAAAATATATGTAATATTTGAGATTCTTCAAATAGTCACCCTTTGCCTTGATGACAGCTTCGCACACTCTTGGCATTCTCTCAACCAGCTTGGCCCATAATAACAAACATATATACCTTCATATACACCAAATTAGGTTGAGTGCCTTCTTCAAGGGAACATTGACAGATTTCTTCATCTTGTCGGCTCAGCTATTCAAACCAGCAACCTTTCGGTTACTGGCCCAATGCTCTAACTGGCCCAATGCTCTGGACTACCTGCCACCCAGAGCATAGGCAGAGAGGAGTGTTTCTGAAAACACTCTCAATACATAGTCTATATGACACTCTGTGTCCATACACACACCACAACACTCAATATATCCACTTTGAACTGATTATTGGTCAAAACTGTTTTCCTCAAGTACTCATACCCACTTCACAACTGCACATTTTTAGTCAGAACCAAAATGGAGAAACCACAAGAGTACTCAAGTCAAATGCTGTTCAATGGGAGAGAGGGCATGAATATGCTGTTCAATGGGAGAGAGGGCATGAATATGCTGTTCAATGGGAGAGAAGGCATGAATATGCTCTGGCATTTTCCAATGCTCACCCAAACTGAAACCCAACCCCCATGAAGACCTACTGATAGGTTCCATGAGGGGGG
>NC_036839.1:38487615-38502688 GCF_002910315.2 Salvelinus sp. IW2-2015 | reverse complement strand
TGAATATGCTGGTTTCAATGTGAGAGAAGCCATGAATAGGGCTGTTCATGGAAGAGGGCATGAATATGTACTCTCGGTTCTCTAAGAGCAAGGACGGGCCGAATGACATTATGCTGCGTTCGGCGGGACATGAGAGGGTGGGGCGCTTGGAATAGAAAACAATGTGGCTTAAGTTCGACTATAGTGGAGAAGAAGTGCCCATTATGCATCTGATCGCACCTGTCGTACAATTGCAGAGAGAAAGGCTAGTGCAATTATGCTGTGCTCTCTCCAAGTGGTGGATTGAGAATATTTGCTGAGCGGACATGGGTGATAGCATATGCTGTTTCAATGGTGAGTAGGATGAAGTGACGAGCCACATGAATAGAGTTTGAGCCTTCCACATAGTGCAGAGGAGTGTCACTGAGAGTGATGTGGCTCGAATTGCTACGAATGGTAGAGAAGAGGCGGATGAAGTATGAGACTGGTGATGACGAGAGTAGAGGAAGAGAGGGCAGATATGAGTAAGAGAGTTAGAGACTCGTGAGGGATTGCACGGAGAGCTAATAGACTGAGAAAGCGACAGTAGACTAGCGTATGTTCAGAGAAGGAGAGAGATATACGACTATGCGTACGAGATATTGAAGCAGAAAGACAGCGATGTCTATGTAGTAGCCGTATTTCAATGCTGTGCATCTTACGACGAAGAGCACGAGTTGGACTGCTCAGTCCCGTAGTGATGTATTGAACCACAGAAAGACTAGTATACTAGATCATGACACTGTGAGAGATAAGCTCAGGACGCAACTAGTGAGTGATTAGTCAGCGACGGAATGAGAGATGTTACCTCTTGAACTGGTACAATAAGTGCTCATTGTTTCCATATGCTCTATCTCTCATATGTTCTGACGCCATCCAGCTGAACTGAGAACCTACCTGTTAATAGTTCGGCTGGGATGAAGAGGGTGAGGGGGTGGCGGGAGAGGTTAAAGATGAGACCGAGCATGTCGGAAACAATTAATCTGACTAGAAACTGCTTAGTAGTGGAAGCAAAGTCGTGCCTGTCATAATTATGGACTCTTCTGTGGCAGTCTTGTGCGGTGAGTGAGAAGAACCAGGTAGCGAGGTGTGTTGTTTTTGCCTTGTTTTGTTTCTTCTGTGTTTCCTTCGTGGGGGTAGTAGTTGTGAATCTCGCTGCACCATCTTGGCGGTCCAACGAACTAATCTGGCCGTTTTGGCGGATCCAGAGTGGTCGCATGTACGCTGTTTGATCCGAATGGCCATGTAGATGCACTCAAAGAGTGTAACCGTTTTGGTGGCTTGTGTGAAGTATGAGTGTGTGTTTGGCTTGTTTTAGTGCTAGTATGTCTCGAGGAACTTCGATAGGTCGACGACTAGTGGCTCCATTAGTTCCAGCTAATTGAGCAAAGTCAGCTTATACGCTACAGACATTACAGGTTTGACTCACATTCTTACGGAAATTCTCGTGCTTCTCAAAGCAATAGTTACCACATCAGCATCTAGAGCTGAGTCTCAATCTCGCAACAAATCGGTAGAGGAAAGAGCTCTGACGCGCTGGAGTATCACGAGCAGTGCACGGTCAACCATCGAACACCTTTGAGGCATGAAATATAGAATGGCGACCGAATCAGTCCCTTAATCGCGTGCCACACCTCATCTCTCGCCCAATTATCATCATATGGCGTCTTGGGACTGTGAAAGGGAGCAAAAGATCCGCGGCACGATGCGCAAGGTCTCCTAGGTCAAGCTTATAAAGCGGAGAAGCCATTTCCCAGAGAGACAGGATAGAGTTGCGATAGACAGGTCACAAAAGGAGGAAAATGGAGGAGGCGTATAAGAAAACAGAAACAGACGGTGCTGCAGATATTAGAGACGAGACCGGTATGATTTTGGATTGAGAGGAGATCGACCAGCACGAGTCTATCTACATCGACACTCTTCTATTAGATATGGTGCAAACATATAGGTGTCGGTTATTTCTTGTTACTCCATTCTAGTACGGGATACTTGTCCACTACCAATCGCCATGCCCATTGGAACAAGTTAACCTTTCCTGATCTGCGGACCACCAAAAACTTACTGAACATTATTATCGAAATCATCCTCCCATATGTACTACAGGAACAACAAGAGATTGTAGTCGTAGTTCACAATAGTAGTGGCAAGAAACACATAACACATTTCATGTTTCCACTTGCTTTGTTTGTGATGAGGGACAGGGTATGCAGCTTAATGGACCACAACCTCTAGTCAAGGCGTTATATATCGACGACTAATGATATGGCGAGGGCCAACTAGACAGTCTGTCTCACCAGCTGCGCTTCTGTACTGAATCCGGTATTCTCTGCTATAACACACCAATCTATACTGGGAGTGGTTCTTACTGAATGATATCTCTGCATATACCACACCAATCTATAACTGGAGTGTTCTGTACTGAAATGTCAATCTCTGCTATACCACACCAATCTATACTGGAGTGTCTGTACTGATTATCTCTGCTATACCAGGCACCAATCTTACTGGAGTGTTCGTACTGAATGATCCTGCTATACCACACCAATCTATACTGGATAGGTTTCCTGTACTGAATATATCTCGGCTAGTACCACACCAATCCATATACTTGGAGTGGTTCTGTAATCCGAGATGATATCTCTGCTATACCACCCAATCATACTGGATTCTGGTACTGAATGATATCTCTGCTATACCACACCAATCTATACGTGGGTCTGCTACTGAAAATTAATATCTCTGCCCTATACCACACCAATCTAGACTGGGTGGGTTCTGTACGGAATGATATCTCTGCTATACCACACAATCTTATACTTGAGTGTTCTGTAACTGAAATGAATATCTCGCTATACCCAGCACCAATCGTATACTGGATGTTCGTCACTGAATTATATCTCTGCTATACCACACCAACAGACTGGAGTGGATTCTTACTAGCTAACGTGGTGCCGCTAGCTAGCTAGTCGTTCGGGGCTGTCAGGCATGGCGTGTCCATGGCGACACAAACGCCCAGGCCTCCTCCGGCGGAAGAGCAGCTTCGCTCTACATCCGTGGCTTCATTAGCAATCATGAGGAACCATATGGAAGGAGACGAGCACTGCAGCATGCACCGTGTCCGCCACAGCTCACAGGACCCTGACGCATGGAGAGAGAGGAAGAGAGAGAGGGGAGTAGGGAGAAGCAGAACGCTTGGAGGGAGAGAAAAGGAGGGAAGACATGAGAGAGAAAGGAAAAGGGGAGAGAAAGAGTTGAGCGGAGAGAAACAAGAAAAGTAGAACGGTAGAAATCTGAAAAATGCAAAAGAGGAAAGATGGAGGCAGAGAGAGAAGCGGGCAGAACAGACCAGATCCAGCAGAAAAGAAAGTGCAGGACAAAATGTGTGGAGCGGATAAGCAATGTTGCGCGAAATATTAAATGGAATAGAATAAACAAATATGAAAAAGAAGGAGAACAGAGCAGATAGGAAAAGGAGAAGGGAAACAAGAGAGACAGACAGGAGAACAGAGAAGAGAGAGTACGGAGAAACAGAACATGATGAAAAAGTGCCAGCTAGAATAGAACAGGAAAGAATGAAATCTTTGACTGTGCTGGAGGGCTGCACCAGCTAGAGGTGGAGGGGGGGGGGGGCAGGTATAGACAGAGGAAAAGCTATAACCAGTAATGACTGAACACTGAGTTAACTTGGATTTAATGGTTTATCTGCAAAAAAGATGACTGAGATAATTTGGCTGAAAGTTCTGAACCTCTCATATGGTTTGAATGGTCACAATTGGTAGTAGTTGTATTATTTTGAAATATATACACAGAAACATTGAACAGAACCAAGCCTATAGTCCCAAGGTTCTCTCACAGGGGCGGAGGGGCAGAAATGTATGTGAATGTACTAGGGGTTGTGTGCGGGTGTTAAGGGTTGGTGTGTGGTTGTAGGGGTTGTGTGTGCGTTGTTAGGGGTTGTGGTGGTGTAGGGTTGTCGTGTGCGCTCGGTTGTGTGTTGTTGTGTGTGTAGTTGTGTGTGCGCTCGGTTGTGTTGGTTGTAGGGTTGTTGCGCTCGGTTGTGGGTGGGGTAGGGGTTATGTACGCCGGTTGTTGATGTGTTGTAGGGCGTTGATGTGTAGCGCTCGTAGGGTGGATGGGGATGCATTCAGAGATGTCGTGTTAGGTGGATAAGCATACAAGAGATGTGTTGGGGATAATGAAAGACATCAGGATGGTTGGTGTGTGAATAGCATCAGATGTGTGTGGTGTGTGCAATACGCATTCAAGATGTGTGTGGTTGTGTGCAATAGCATCAGGATGTGTGTGTGATGTGGTTTATAGGCATCAGAGTGTGTGTGTGTGTGTGGTGTGTGTGTGGGGGGGGGGAGGAATGGAACGGCTGGGAATATGGCTGAAACTGCTATAAAGAAACGTGTGTGAATCTGTATGTGCGTGTGTGCGGAAATGAGTGTGTGGCTGTTTGTTCTTGTCTCCCTGTGTGTTGTGATGTGTGTTTGTGAGCGTGTTCGTTTGCTTGTGTGTGTGTGTTTGTGTTTATGTGTATGTGGAGGGAACTTGGAGGCGCTTGTCAACATCATTAGCCAGTCTTATTAAGGTCTCACATCGAATCCTGAATTATACATCAAGCAGCCAATCAAAAGGCTGCGTTCCGGGAGCATCATTGGAGCATTCCTGACTATTCCCGGATGGAAAGCCGGCCAATCCCTTTAATCAAAAGGATCCATACTGCAGGGTCCAAAGGGATGGAGGGAAGAGACAGCGTGTGAGGGAGAGAGAAAGGAAGGGAGAAACACTTCTAATGCTTTGTTGATTTCAAAAAAGATTTTGACTCAAGGGTCTGCTAAACAAATTGATGGAAAGTGGTGTTGGGGGAAAAACTTACGACATTATGAAATCCATGTACACAAACAACAAATGTGTGGTTAAAATTGGCAAAAAACATACACATTTCTTTCCACTTGGCCTTTGGGTGAGACAGGGATGCAGCTTAAGCCACACCCTCTTCAACATATATATCGATGAGTTGGCGAGGGCACTAGAACAGTCTGCAGCACCCGGCCTCACCATACTAGAATCTGAAGTCAAATGTCTGTTTGCTGATGATCTGGTGCTTCTGTCCCCAACCAAGGAGGGCCTACAACAGCACCTAGATCTTCTGCACAGATTCTATCAGACCTGGGCTCTGACAGTAAATCTCAGTAAGACACAAATAATGGTGTTCCAAAAAAGGTCCAGTCGCCAGGACCACAAATACAAATTCCATCTAGACACCGTTGCCCTAGAGCAGTGGTTCCCCAACTTGTTATAGTCCCGTACCCGTACAAACATTCAACCTCCAGCTGTACCCCCTCTAGCACCAGGGTCAACGCACTCTCAGATGTTGTTTTTTGCCATCATTGTAAGCCTGCCACACACACACTATACATTACATTTATTAAACATAAAAATGAGTGTGAGTTTTTGTCACAACCCGGCTCGTGGGAAGTGACAACGAGCTCTTATAGGACCAGGGCACAAATAATAATATAATAATAATCAATAATTGTGCTCTTTATTTAGCCACCTTACATATAAAACCTTATTTGTTCATCGAAAATGGTGAATAACTCACCACAGGTTAATGAGAAGGGTGTGCTTGAAAGGATGCACATAACTCTGCAATGTTGGTTGTATTGGAGAGAGACTCAGTCTGAGCCTGTATTTGGTTTTCATGCTAGTGAGGGCCGAGAATCCACTCTCACATAGGTACATGGTTGCAAAGTGCATCAGTGTCATAACAGCACGATTTACCAAGGCAGGATACTCTGAGCTCAGCCCAATCCAGAAATCTGGCAGTAGCTTCTGATTAAGTTCAATTTTCACAGAACCGCTTGTTGCAGTTTTGATGTGTCTCTCTTGTTCAGATACCGGTAAGTGGACTGGAGGCAGGGCATGAAAGGGATAACGAATCCAGTTGTTTGTGTCATCCGTTTCGGGAAAGTACTTGCGTAATTGCGCATCAAACTCACTCAGTTTAACTTCTTATGGCTGCAGGGGCAGTATTGAGTAGCTTGGATGAAAGGTGCACAGAGGTGCCCAGAGTAAACGGCCTGCTCCTCAGTCATAGTTGCTAATATTTGCATATTATTATTAGTATTGGATAGAAAATACTCTGGAGTTTCTAAAACTGTTTGAATTATGTCTGTGAGTATAATAGAACTCATATGGCAGGCAAAAACCTAAGAAGTTCCACTTCCTGTTTGGATTTTTTCTGGGGTGGCAGATTTTCAACCAAGCTCTCCTTGAAATTACAGCGAGATATTGATGAGTTTTCACTTCATACGGCTTCCACTAGATGTCAACAGTCAATAGAACTTTGTCTGATGACTCTAATATGAAGGGGGGCCGAAGGAGACAGGAATTAGTCACCACTGCCACGAGCTGACCATGCTTTGACCACGCGCGTTCACGTGATAGGCAGCTCCGTTCCATCGCTCAACTGAAGTCAATCTAATTCTCCGGTTGGAACGTTATTCAAGATGTATGTTAACAACATTCTAAAGATTGATTCAGTACATCGTTTGACATGTTTCTACTGACTGTTATGGAACCTCTACCGCTTCTCTCTCCCGGATCCGGGATCCTCCTCATCAAAAAAGCTGACTAGCATAGCCTAGCCTAGCGCCACAGGGATATCATATAATATAATTTCATGAAATCACAAGTCCAATACAGCAAATTAAAGATAAACATCTTGTGAATCCAGCCATCATTTCTGATTTTTAAAATGTTTTACAGCGAAAACACAATATATATTTATATTAGGCTCCCACATACCAAACCACAACGCCATTTTTCACCATGTTTTCACGCCAAATAGCTTTCACAAACCCACAAATAGAGATAAAATGAATCAATAACCTTTCGACAAACTTATCAGATGACAGCTTAATACTTCATGTTATACAAGACATTTATGTTTTGTCGGAAATGGCATATCTTAGAGGTATAAATCGTAGTTTTACATTGCAGCGCACCATCACAGCATAGCACCAAACAGCCAGAATAATTACAGAGCAGCACGTGAAAAAAGAATACTCATCACATAAACATTATATGAAAATATAATGTTGTCAGCAAATGAAAGATAATCTTGATGATCCAGCCACGATTTCCGATTTTTTTAGTGTTTTCAGCGAAAACACAATAATTTATATTAGTCACACAATACCAAACACAACGCCATGTTATCACCGCCAACATGCTTCACCAAACCACAAATAGAGATTAACTAATTAATTACTACTTGGACAACTTCATCAGAGACAGTTTATAACTATCATGTTATACAATAATTTATGTTTTGTTCGAAAATGTGTTCATATGTTAGAAGGAAAATCGTGGTTACATTGGAATACGTAGCCATGATTGCACAAATGTCCGGAGAAATTTTGGACAGTCACGTAATCTAACAAAAAACTCATCATAACTTTACAAAAAAATACATGTTGTACAGCAAATTGAAAGATACACTGGTTCTTATGCAACCGCTGTGTTAGATTTAAAAAAATAACTTTAGTACAACGTACAGCATGCAATATTGTAGACACGCCCAACAATTCTCCGCGTGGAGGAGCCAACAACCACAAAATACGAAATAACATCATAAATATTCTCTTACTTTTGATGATCTTCCATCTCAAAATGTTGTGCAAGGGGTCCTAGTTCAGATAAATTGTTGTTTTTATTTTAGAATGTCCATTTCTCTGTCGATGGCGAACTTTGGCTAGCCATGTGGCACATGTCCAGAAATCTAGCGCATGGAACGAAAAATTCCAAAAGTCCCAATTAGTCATAAACTGGTCAAACTCGGTTGAAAATCCTACTTTATGATGTTTTTCTCTGATGTACCAATTAAATCAGAGCCGGAGCATTTCGTCGTGTATACCTAACGCATTTCAGAAAGACAATGTAGAGGTCCCTGGTGCGCAGTTGAATACTGCCAAAAGAGGCGGACCTGTCACATCAAAGCTCTCATTCGGTCTCACATCAAGCTAGACACCCATTCAACATTCTACTGCCTGTTGAACTCTAATGGAAGGCGTATGAAGTGCATACAGATCCATAAATATAAGCCAGTGAATAGGCAGGCCCTGACACGAGACCCATTTTCAGATTTTCACTTCACGTATGTGCGACCTGCCAGAGCGCCCGCCAGCTATGACCTGCCAGAGCCGTCAGCCAGCCATGACCTGCCAGTGCCGTGCAGCCTGCCCCAGTGCCGCCATGACTCGCCGTGCCGTCAGCCAGCCTGACCTGCCAGAGCCGTCAGCCAGCCATGACGCCGAAGCCGTCAGCCAGCCATGACCTGCCAGAGCCGTCACCACATACCTAGCCAGACCGTAGCCACAGCCCCCCTACCGCCAGGCCCCACTCGTACCGGAGCTGCCCTCAGTCGGAGCTGCCCCTCAGTCCGAGCTGCCCTCAGCCGTGCGCCCCCCAGTCGGTTGCCCTCAGTCCGGTGCTGCCCCTATCCAGGTGGTTAATATGGTGGGTAGCCATTAGGGAGGCCACGGAAGCGGGATTAACTATGGTGGGTGGGGACCACGTCCAGAGCCAGAACCGCCACCGTGGACAGATGCCACCCAAACCTCCCTATAGGTTCAGGTTTTGCGGCGGAGTCCGCACCTTGGGGGGGGGGGGGGGCTGTACTGTCACGTCCTGACCTTATTTCCTTGTTTAGTCTTTGTTTAGTTGGTAGCAGGATGGCTGGGTGGGCATTCTATGTTATGTGTTTCTATGTTGGGTTCATTTTCAATTAGCCTGATATGGTTCTCAATCAGGGGCAGGTGTTTTACGTTTCCTCTGATTGAGAACCATATTTAGGTAGGCTGTTCTCACTGTTTGTTTGTGGGTGATTGTTCCTGTGTCAGTGTTTGTACCACACGGGACTGTTTCGTTTCGTTCGTGTGTTCCTTCCTTCCTGTTCGTGCGTTCATGTGTTTCTGTTCTCAAGTTCAGGTCTGTTCACGTCGTTTGTTATTTTGTAGTTTGTTCAAGTGTTTTTCGTCTTCGTTTAAATAAACAAGATTATGTCTTCACAATACGCTGCATTTTGGTCCGATCCTTGCTCCTCCTCAAACGAGGAGGAGGACGAGCGTTACAGTTACATGGTCGCTGCCCATATCATTGCATAATGCAGAAAATACACAAGAGTTCAGGGGCCTGGTTTTAACAAAGTCAACTATTTTCACTGTAGTGACCAAAACATCTTTCAAGCTAAATATTTTTTCATTTTATAAAATGTGAATCCCATTTTCATTTGGCGTACGTCCGACGGCATTGCCCGTAACTCTGGTAATACCTTCCCTAGAGCACACAAAAACAACACATACCTTGGCCTAAACATCAGCGCCACAGGTAACTTCCACAAAGCTTTGAACGATCTGAGAGAGGGCAAGAAGGGCCTTCTATGTCATCAAAAGGAACATAAAATTCAACATACGAATTAGAATCTGGCTAAAATACTTGAATCAGTTATAGAAACCATTGCCCTTTATGGATGTGAGGTCTGTGTATCCGCTCACTAATCAAGAATTTACCAAATTTAGCAGAACTCTGCTAAAATATCCTCCGTGTACAACGTAAAACACCAAATAATGCATGAAGAGCAGAATTAGGCCGATACCCACTAATTATCCAAATCCAGAAAAGAGCCGTTAAATTCTACAACCACCTAAAAGGAAGCGATTCCCAAACCTTCCATAACAAAGCCATCACCTACAGAGAGATGGACCTGGAGAAGAGTCCCCTAAGCAAGCTGGTCATGGGGCTCTGTTCACAAACACAAACAGACCCCACAGAGCCCAAGGACAGCAACACAATTAGACCCAACCAAATCATGAGAAAACAAAAAGATAATTACTTGACACATTGGAAAGAATTAACAAAAAAACAGAGCAAACTAGAATGCTATTTGGCCCTAAACAAAGAGTACACAGTGGCAGAATACCTGACCACTATGATTGACCCACACTTAAGGAAAGCAATGTACAGACTCAGTGAGCATATCCTTGCTATTGAGAAAGGCCGCCGTCGGCAGACCTGGCTCTCAAGAGAAGACAGACTATGTGCACACTGCCCACAAAATGAGGTGGAAACGGAGCTGCACTTCCTAACCTCCTGCCAAATGTCTAACCATATTAGGGACACAAATTTCCCTCAGATTACACAGATCCACAAAGAACTCGAAAACAAACTAAATGTTGAACTCCCATGTCTACTGGGTGAAATACCACAATGTGCCATCACAGCAGCAAGATGTGTGGCCAAGAAAAGGGAAACCAGTGAAGAACAAACACCATTGTAAATACAACCCATATTTATGTTTATTTATTTTCCCTTTTGTACTTTAACTATTTGCACATCGTTACAACACTGTATATAGACATAATAGGACATTTGAAATGTCTTTATTCTTTTGGAAATTCTGTGAGTGTAATGTTAACTGTTCATTTTTATTGTTTATTTCACTTTTGTTTATTATCTAGTTATCTAGTTCACTTACTTTGGCAATGTTAACATATGTTTCCCATGCCAATAAAGCCCTTAAATTGAAACTTTTATGGAAAATTGAGAGAGCGAAAGAGAAAGAAAAAGAGAGAAAGTGAAAAAGCGAAAGAGAAAGAGCGGAAGAGAGAGCGAGAGAGAAAGAGATTGGAAGAGAGAGAGAAACAGAATGATTTTGAGTGAGAGAGAGAGAAAAGAAAGAGAGAAAGAGTGAGAGAATGAGAGAGAAAGAGAGAGAGAGTGAGAGGGGGGGAAAGTAAGGCCCAGATGTATAACTCATATTCATACTGAGAGGATACTATACCAAGCCTTTACCTTGCTTGACACTAACCATCATAGTATGCCTACGTCAGATTATCGTTTATCAGGAAACAAACAAGGCAAATGCCTCGGCTATGGAGAGAAGTGATAAAGATATCAGGATCTCAGAGAGACACAAGTTGTAAGACAAATAAAGGAAAAGGGTCCTCACAGTCAGCCCAGCCACCGAATCATTCAAACCAAGCAGGTACAGTAGTACTAAAACTTTACCCTGTCCTTCCCCATCCCATCCCACTGTACCCCATCCCCATCCCATCCGTCGCCTCCAGTCCTCATTAACATATAAATTGGCGAGCCATAATTGATGCTCTAAAGCAAAGTTTAGACAGCAAGGTCAGCCAAGAAGCAGTAATTAAGCCTGTTCTGAAAGTGTGGCGGATTCGCTTATTAGCAGCCCGCGCTAGCCCCAGTCATCCACTAACAACAGAATGAGAACGGAAAATCTCAAGCCCGCAGGAAGTTGGCTTGGTACGGCGTGGCGTGGCGCGGTGTGTAAAACAATTACAGGCCATTACACAGGGCACAGGGAGGAGACCGGGAGCTGTCTGTCTATCTGTCTGCAACGTTGTCCCAATGTTTTATCAATGTTGTCTCTGTTTTTCTCACTTTCCTTAGAGCCCAGTCCCCTATAGTCTTCAGGCCATGGCACAGAGAGGAGACCACCCTGTGTCTGTCTCACACACCGTCCTTAGGTGTTTTTAGTTAATGAGGATGACTCATTAAAGAAAGACAAAAAGTCTAAAATATTTCTCTCACATTAATTTATATAACATATGGCCTTATTCTAAGCAATTAATGCAACAACATTCAACTACATACAATATTCATAATACAGACTTAATTATTCTCCAGAAGTATCTCTTTAAATGCAGTTTATCTGACATCTACTAGTAAAACTGCTGACATTCAGGGCCTTTTAAAAAGGGAAGACCATCTTAGTCTCTATAACGTTTGGTCTCAGAATATCTCTGATAACACAGTTATGTCACATAGAGCTCACGCTTCTGGACCACGATTGGCTCAGATCAGCAGGCAGCCAATGACACTATCAACTAGCAGGCTAAACTACCAGGGACTTGATACCCAATTATATCTTTCATTTGTACTTCACTTTGGGCCAGTGGAAGACAAGGAGGGAGGGCAAATGTCAAACACTCCATCTCACCCACCATTCTCTCTCTCTCTCTCTCTGACTCCTGTCCTCCCACTCTCATTAGACATCAGTAGAAGTGAGTGGTGGAATAGGGCGAAAGGACAAAATGCCTAATGTACAGATGGCAAATTAAAGACTAATTATTTTAAACTCCATTGTATCAGCAGGACTAACAAAGAGGAGAAGAGGAGTCTTGATCTGTACTTTAATTGTCTGACAGAGGAGTAGCAAAAATGATTTTATACATAGCCACACTCTTTTTCTCTCTCCTTCTCTTTTGGACGCTTTTGGGTTGATGTTCTTCTAATGGAGAACATGGCCAGGGGATTATCCGAGTATTTTTTCATTTATTTATGTCACGGCCGTCGTAAGGAGGAGACAAAGGCGCAGCGTGATAAGCGTACATTCTTCTTTATTTAAAGAATGAACACTGAACAAAACGAACAAAATAACAAAATGAACCGTGAAGCTAATATGGCTAGTGRAGACAGGCAACTAAACATAGAATAAGAAKCCACAAAACCAAAAGGGAAAATGGCAACCTAAATATGATCCCCAATCAGAGACAACGATAAACAGCTGCCTCTGATTGGGAACCAATTCAGGCCACCATAGACCTACAGTTACCTAGACATACCAAAACCCCTAGATAAACAAATAAAACTAGACAATACAAAAACAAGCATACCCACCCTCGTCACACCCTGACCTAACCAAAATAATAAAGAAAACATAGTTAACTAAGGTCAGGGCGTGACAGTTTAGCTTTCAGCCTTTCAGACCTCTTGAGCATGCACTTGTTAGCCATATTTGTTTCATGCTCATCACCTCTAGTTATAGTTAGATATCTTCTTATGGGACCAGTTACCAAAGATGTCAACCAGTTCACCCCTGTAAATCATCTCAGATAACCAACTTTTCTAAATATCAGATACAAACAAGATAGTAACAAGGTACAGATATTAGCAGTTATCTGCTCTAGTATGCCTATTCCAGCCCGACCTCTTTGAATTGGACATGGAAGTACTCTTTATTTACCATTCAGAGAATACTCCATGGGTGTTTCTCAAAATGCATACTAAAGTGATCAGAGCACGCAAATTGGAGCACTGGAGGGTCCAAATCAAAGTATGTGAAACAGAGTACGGAAGGCATATGTTGCCTGACTACAATATTTTATCTTGATACATTAATAAATACATGTGTTAATTTTGGCATGTTTACCTGCCTACGTAATGTAGATCACAAACCCATAATAATTCAATAGGGCTAACTGGCTAGCTACTGTACTATTGTTAGCAAGCCATGAAGAATTGACATCTATCTTGCATAATATTAGTTTTAGGTCATTATGCCTGTTTAACTAGCTGGTTAGCTATATTATTATGATACACATATAGCTAACAGTTAGTTATGAAGTAAAACATTTGCTTTGTGTATATCTTGTTTGGTCTATTGTTGTCATTGTTCTGGCTGGAAGAAGGGTCAGTGGCTGGAAGAAGAGTCAGTGAATGAGGAGGTGCAGCGTGAGGTAATACAGTAGGGGGAGGTGCAGCGTGAGGTAATACAGTAGGGGGAGGTCTGAGAGTGAGGTAATACAGTAGGGGGAGGTGCAGGGTGAGGTAATACAGTCGGGGGAGGTGCAGCGTGAGGTAAATACAGTAGGGGGGAGGTGCAGGCGTGAGGTAATACAGGAGGGGGGAGGTACAGGCGTGAGGTAATCACGTGGGGGAGGTGAAGCGTGAGGTAATACAGTAGGGGGAGGTGCCAGCGTGAGGTAATACAGTAGGGGGAGGTGCAGCTGAGGTAATACGTAGGGGGGTTGCTAGCGTGAGGTAATACAGTAGGGGGAGGGCAGCGTGGAGGTAATACAGTAGGGGGGAGGAGCAGTGGTGAGGTAATACAGTAGGGGGGCAGGGCAGCGTTGAGGTAATACAGTAGGGGGAGCAGTGCTGCAGTGAGGTCAAATACAGTAGGGGGGGTGCGGTGAGGTATACAGTAGGGGGAGGTGCACAGCATGAGGTAAATACAGTAGGGGGAGGTGCAGCGTGAGGTAATACAGTAGGGGAGGTGGCAGCGTGAGGTAATACAGTAGGGGGAGGTAAAGCGTGAGGTAATACGAGTAGGGGGAGGTGCAGCGTGAGGTAATACAGTAGGGGGAGGTGGGCGCGTGAGGTAATACGTAGGGGAGGTGCAGCATGAGGTAATACAGTAGGGGGAGTTGCAGCGTGAGGTAATACAGTAGGGGGAGGAGCAGTGTGAGGTAATACAGTAGGGGGAGGGCAGTGTGAGGTAATACAGTAGGGGGAGGTGCGCATGGAGGTAATACAGTAGAGGGAGGTGCAGCGTGAGGTAATACAGTAGGGGGAGGTGCAGCATGAGGTAATACAGTAGGGAGGTGCAGCGGAGGTAATAGAGTAGAGGAGGTGCAGCGTGAGGTAATAAGTAGGGGGAGGTGCAGCGTGAGGTAATACAGTAGGGGGAGGTGCAGCGTGAGGTATCAAGTAGGGGGAGGTGCAGCGTGAAGGTAAATACAAGTAGAGGGAGTGCAGCGTGAGGTAATACAGTAGGGGGAGGTGCAGCGTGAGGTAATACAGTGAGGGGAGGTGCAGCGTGAGTAGTACAGTAGGGAGGGTGCAGCGTGAGTAATACAGTAGAGGGAGGTGCAGCGTGAGGTAATACAGTAGGGGGAGGGTGCAGCGTGAGGTAATAAGTAGGGAGTGCAGCGTGAGGTAATACAGTAGGGGGGGTAACAGCTGTGAGGTAATACAGTAGGGGGAGGTGCAGCGTGAGGTATAAGTCGAGGAGGAGGTGCAGCGTGAGGTAATACAGTAGGGGGAGGTGCAGGTGAGGTAATACAGTAGCGGAGGTGCAGGCATGAGGTATACAGTAGGGGGAGTTGCGAGCGTGAGGTAATACGTAGGGGAGGAGCAGTGTGAGGTAATACAGTAGGGGAGGTGCAGCAGGGTAATACAGTAGGGGAGGAGCAGCGTGAGGTAATACAGTAGGGGGAGGTGCAGCAAGAGGGTAATA
>NC_036839.1:38482518-38487590 GCF_002910315.2 Salvelinus sp. IW2-2015 | reverse complement strand
AGATTAGACTTATGGCCTAGGCTACATGAAGGTTGTGCGACTATGATTCGAAAAAGTCGCAAAAAAAGGCTTGTTTCTTTATTCTGGGCATCATTCACAAGTTGTGATAGGCTTGAATATTGTCACTCATCAACTATTCTTAATTTAATCTTGTCTTTTACATATACTAAATAATATATGGGTGAAATCCGCTTTTTTTGATTTTAGAATGGACATTTATCATGCACCTGTATACAAACCAGGAGGGCACCGGGGAAACATGTACATCTAATGACCCAATATAGCAAATGGAGACGACTTTAATTCACGTGTTTATTTTCATGCCAGCCGTAAGACCTATCTCCATGTTGTAATATAAAGCAACGTGCTTAAATATATAAGGAGGTTGAAGAAAATATATAGCAGACCATATTGAAGCATGATGGATCCTCCTCTTAATTAATATTAGCGGCAATCACTGTGATTTAACATATTACATTTACATTTAAAGTCTTTACACGACTCTTATCCAGAAGCGACTTACAAAATGGATGTTCATAACATAATTCATCCTGGTCCCCGTGGGAGTGACCCACAACCTAGGCGTTGCAAGCGCCTGCTCTACCACTGGCCCACGAGAGAACCGTTCTCCCGCAATTGCATAGCCTATAGAAATGTGTGCAACAATGAGACTCATAGGGCTCTCATGTAGTGAATATTGAATTAGAGATTTTAATACATTTGCCATTGATTCAGAGATGATTAGAGGGACAATAGAGTGCTGAGTACCAGGCAGTTAGCAGTTTGGTGAGCTCTATTGGACAGAACATCCAGAGACTCAGGGGAGCACGGTAGTATGCATTTTGAGAAACATCCAGTGACTCAGGGGGAGCACGGTAGTGTACATATTGAGAAACATCCAGTGACTCAGGGGGAGCACGTAGTGTACATATTGAGAAACATCCAGTGACTCAGGGGGAGCACGGTAGTGTACATATTGAGAAACATCCAGTGACTCAGGGGAGCACGGTAGTATGCATATTGAGAAACATCCAGTGACTCAGGGGGAGCACGGTAGTGTACATATTGAGAAACATCCAGTGCTCAGGGGAGCACGGTAGTGTACATATTGAGAAACATCCAGTGACTCAGGGGGGAGCACGTGTAGTGTACATATTGAGAAACATCCAGTGACTCAGGGGGAGCACGGTAGTGTACATATTGAGAAACATCCAGTGACTCAGGGGAGCACGAGGTAGTGTACACATATGAAAACATCCAGTGACTCAGGGGAGCACGGTAGTGTACATATTGAGAACAATCCAGTGACTCAGGGGGAGCACGGTAGTATGCATATTGAGAAACATCCAGTGACTCAGGGGGAGCACGGTAGTGTACATATTGAGAAACATCCAGTGACTCAGGGGAGCACGGTAGGTGTACATATTGAGAAACATCCAGTGACTCAGCGGGAGCACGGTTAGTATGCATAATGAGAAAACATCCAGTGACTCAGGGGACACGGTAGTGTACATATTGATTAACATCCAGTGACTCAGGGGGAGCACGGTAGTGTACATATTGAGAAACATCCAGTGACTCAGGGGAGCACGGTAGTGTACATATTGATTAACATCCAGTGACTCAGGGGAGCACGGTAGTGTACATTTGAGTAACATCCAGTGACTCAGGGGGAGCACCGAGGTAGTTTGCTAATGAGAAACATCCAGTGACTCAGGGGGGGACACGGTAGTGTACATATTAGAAACATCCAGTGACTCAGGGGAGCACGGTAGTGTACATATTGATTAACATCCAGTGACTCAGGGGGAGCACGGTAGTGTACATATTGAAAACATCCAGTGACTCAGGGAGGAGCACGGTAGTGTACATATGAGATAGAAACATCCAGTGACTCAGGGGAGCACGGTAGTGTACATATTGAGAAACATCCAGTGACTCAGGGGGAGCACGGTAGTGTACATATTGAGAAACATCCCAGTGACTCAGGGGCGGCGGAGCACGGTAGTGTACATATTGAGAAACATCCAGTGACTCAGGGGAGCACGGTAGTGTACATATTGAGAAACATCCAGTGACTCAGGGGGAGCACGTAGTGTACATATGAGAACATCCAGTGACTCAGGGGAGCACGGTAGTACGCATATTGAGAAACATCCAGTGACTCAGGGGGAGCACGGTAGTGTACATATGAGAAACATCCAGTGACTCAGGGGAGCACGGTAGTGTACATATTGAGAAACATCCAGTGACTCAGGGGAGGCACGGTAGTGTACATATTGAGGAAACATCCAGGGACTCAGGGGGAGCACGGTAGTGTACATATTGAGAAACATCCAGTGACTCAGGGGGAGCACGTAGTAGTGTACATATTGAGAAACATCCAGTGACTCAGGGGGAAGCACGGTAGTGTACATATTGAGAAACATCCAGTGACTCAGGGGAGCACGGTAGTGTACATATTGAGAAAACATCCAGTGACTCAGGGGAGCACGGTAGTAGCATATTGAGAACATCCAGTGACTCAGGGGGAGCACGGTAGTGTACATATTGAGAAACATCCAGTGACTCAGGGGAGCACGGTAGTGTACATATTGAGAAACATCCAGTGACTCAGGGGGAGCACGGTAGTTACATATTGAGAAACATCCAGTGACTCAGGGAGCAGCAGGTAGTGGTACATATTGAGAAACATCCAGTGACTCAGGGGGAGCACGGTAGTGTACATATTGAGAAACATCCAGTGACTCAGGGGGAGCACGGTAGTGTACATATTGAGAAACATCCAGTGACTCAGGGGAGCACGGTAGTGTACATATTGAGAAACATCCAGTGACCTCAGGGGGGCACGGTAGCTAGTACATATTGAGAAATACTGTACCTATAAGGAGCCACAATGAATAAAACCAAATATTTCAACCACTTCTATTTCAGCTGTGGTGGCTTACATCCAACCCATCACCCTTAATGTTCCACAAAACCCTTCAACGTTGTATCCCCTTTTGAGGTCCAGTACTGATCTCACTTCCTTAATTATTCCGTTTTTTCTCGTTAATTCAGGCTGCCCCCATCTTAACGCCAGTAACATACACCTGTGCAGTTGTCTGTTGAATAAGTAAAGGTGGAAGAAACATCTTCCTCCTGTAGGGAGGAAGAGTAGCAGAAATGCATTCTAGTCCTCTATGACAATCCAGAGGTTATCAGGGAGGAACAAACACAGCTTAATGTATGACTTATTCACTGTAACCACTCAACTACCCAGCCAAGCATTATTACAGTTTGTTGTGGTGGGAACCCCTGGTGAACGGCTCAGGGCAAAACACGGCTTCACTTGACCTCCCAGCCACCTTTAGCCCCTATGACCGCTGGACAGGTGAAAACAACTCACCAGTTGATATCCGTCATTGGTAACAATTACTTTAAACTATCCTGCATTTTCAGTGCCTATATGCCTCTGGTGTAAGACGAAGCAACATCCTCCCCACATTGCCAGAGAGTTTTAATTAGTAGCAAGCCAGTATTCACTTTGTATTACACACTACACTGACATGAATTCAAACAAGCTTTCTGGCATCACAAAATGCTTTTGTGATTGTGTGTCAGAGAGCCAGACACTTGGTCTATACAACATATGTTCTGCTATATAGTATCTCTCTCCCTGCATCCTCTATATGTATCTCTCTCCCTGCCATCTCTATATGTATCTCTTCTCCCTGCATCTCTATATGTATCTCTCTCCCTGCATCTCTATATGTATCTCTTCTCCCTGCATCTCTATATGTATCTCTCTCCCTGCATCTCTATCTCTCTCTCTATATATATATATGTATCTCTCTCCCCTGTATCTCTATATGTATCTCTCTGCCCTGCATCTCTCTCCCTGCATCTCTATCTCTCTCTCTCTCTATATATGTACCTCTCTCCCTGCATCTCTCTCTCTCTTATATGTATCTCTCTTCCCTGCATATCTTCTCTCTCTTATGTTATCTCTCTCCCCTGCATCTCTCTCTCTATATGTATCTCTCTCCCTGCATCTCTCTCTTTGCATCTCTCTCTTCTATATGTATCTCTCTCCCTGCATCTCTCTCTCTCCCTGCATCTCTCTCTCTCCCTGCATCTCTCTCTCTCTCTCCTCTCTCTCTCTTCTCTCTCTCTCTCTCCTCTCTCTCTCTCTCCTCTCTCTCTCTCTCTCTCTCTCTTCTCTCTCCTCTCTCTCTCTCCAATTCAATTCAATTCAATTCAAGGGGCTTTATTGGCATGGAAACATGTGTTAACATTGCCAAAGCAAGTGAGGTAGGTAATATACAAAAGTCAAATAAACAATAAAAATGAACAGTAAACATTACACATACAGAAGTTCAAAACAATAAAGACATTACAAATGTCATATTATATATATGCAGTGTGTACAATGTACAATGGTTAAAGCACACAAGTTAAAATAAATAAACATAAATATGGGTTGTATTTACAGTGGTGTTTGTTTCTTCACTGGTTTCTCCCTCTCTCTCTCTATATATATGTGATCTCTCTCCCTGCATCTCTATCTCTCTCTCTATATATATATGTATCTTCTCTCCCTGCATCTCTATCTCTCTCTCTCTCTCTCTCTCTATTATCTCTCTCCCTGCATCTCTCTCCCTGCATCTCTATCTCTCTCTCTCTCCCTGCATCTCTATATGTATCTCTCTCCCTGATCTCTCTCTATATGTATCTCTCTCCCTGCATCTCTCTCCCTGCATCTCTATCTCTCTCTCTCTCTCCTGCATCTCTATATGTATCTCTCTCCCTGCATCTCTCTCCCTGCATCTCTCTCTATATATATATGTATCTCTCTCCCTGCATCTCTCTCTCTCTATATATATATGTATCTCTCTCCCTGCATCTCTCTCTTTGCATCGCTCTCTCTCTATATGTATCTCTCTCCCTGCATCTCTCTCTCTCCCTGCATCTCTCTCTCTCTCTCTCTCTCTCTCTCTCTCTCTTCCTCTCTCTCTCTCTCTCTCTCTCTCTCTCTCTCTCTCAATTCAATTCAATTCAATGGCTTTATTGGCATGGGAAACGTATCGTCC
>NC_036839.1:38473447-38475465 GCF_002910315.2 Salvelinus sp. IW2-2015 | reverse complement strand
TATGCCCTCTGCATCTCTTTGCATCGCTCTCTCTCTATATGTATCTCTCTTCCGCTGCATCTCTTATGTATCTCTCCTCCTGCATCTCTATATGTATCTCTCTCCCTGCATCTCTATATGTATCTCTCTCCCTGCATCTAACATTGCCAAAGTAAGTGAACTAGATAATAAACAAAAGTGAAATAAACAATAAAAATGAACAGTAAAGATTACACTCATAGAAGTTCCAGAAGAATAAAGACATCACATATGTCATATTATGTATATGTACAGTGTTGTAACGATGTGCAAATGGTTACAGTACAAAAAGGAAAATAAATAAAGGGAAACAGGTCACAAATCTTGCTGCTGTAATGGCACACTGCGTATTTCAACCAGTAGATATGGGAGTTCATCAGAATCGGGTTTGTTTTCAAATTCTTTGTGTATCTGTGTAATCTGAGGGAAATATGTGTCTAATATGGTCATTCATTTGACAGGAGGTTAGGAAGTGCAGCTCKGTTTCCACCTCATTTTGTGGGCAGTGTGCACATAGTCTGTCTTCTCTTGAGAGTCAGGTCTGCCAACGGCAGCCTTTCTCAATAGCAAGGCTATGCTAAGTCTGTACAAAGCCAATGCTTTCCTTAAGTTTGGGTCAGTCACAGTGGTCAGGTATTCGGTCGCTGTGTTCTCTCTGTTTAGGGCCAAATAGCATTCTAGTTTGTTCAGTTTTTTTGTTATTTCTTTCCAATGTGTCAAGTAATTATCTTTTTGTTTTCTCATGATTTGGTTGGGTCGAATTGTGTTGCTGTCCTGGGGCTCTGTGGGGTCTGTTTGTGTTTGTGAACAGAGCCCCATGACCAGCTTGCTTAGGGGACTCTTCTCCAGGTTCATCTCTCTGTAGGTGATGGCTTTGTTATGGAAGGTTTGGGAATCGCTTCCTTTTAGGTGGTTGTATAATTTAACGTCTCTTTTCTGGATTTTGACAATTAGCGGGTATCGGCCTAATTCATGCATTATTTGGTGTTTTACATTGTACAAGGAGGATATATTTACAGAATTCTGCATGCAGTCTCAATTTGATGTTTGTCCCATTTTGTGAATTCTTGGTTGATGAGTGGACCCCAGACCTCACAACCATAAAGGACAATGGGTTCTATGACTGATTCAAGTATTTTTTGCAAGATCCTAATTGGTATGTCGAATTTTATGTTCCTTTTGATTGCATAGAATGCCCTTCTTGCCTTGTCTCACAGATCGTTCACAGCTTTGTGGAAGTTACCTGTGGCGTGGTTGTTTAGGCCAAGGTATGTATCATTTTTTGTGTTTTAGGGCAACGGTGTCTAGATGGAATTTGTATTTGTGGTCCTGGCGACTGGACCTTTTTTGGAAAACCATTATTTTGGTCTTAGATTTACTGTCAGGGCCCAGGTCTGGCAGAATCTGTGCAGAAGATCTAGGTGCTGCTGTAGGCCCTCCTTGGTTGCATATCTCTCTCTCTCTCTCTCTCTTGTATCCGCTCTCTCCTCTCATCTCTCTCTCTTCTCTCTCTCTCTCTGCATCTCTGTCTCTCTCTCTCTCTCTCTCTCTGCATCTCTCTCTCTCTCTCTCTCTCTGCATCCTTCTCTCTCCTTTCTCTCTTTCTCTCTCTCCTCTTCTCTGTATCCTTCTCCTCTCATCTCTCTGTATCCCTCTCTCTCCTCTCTCTCTCTGTATCCTCCCTCTCTCTCTCTCTCTCTCTCTGTCTCTCTGTATCCTCTCTCTCTCCTCTCTCTCTCTCTGTATCCCTCCTCTCTCTCTCTATCTCTTATCCCCTCTCTCTCTTCTCTCTGTATCCCCTCTCTCTCTCTCTCTCTGTATCCCTCTCTCTCTCTCTCTCTCTCGTCTCTCTGTCTCTCTCTCTCTCTGTATCCCCGCCTCTACTCTCTTCCGACTCTCTCATTCCCTCTCTCTTCTCTTCCTCTCTCGCTCTCTCCTCGCTCGTCCTCGAGATCCATCCATCTCCTCTCTTCCTTCTTCTCTCTCCTATCCTTCCTCAG
>NC_036839.1:38464984-38468115 GCF_002910315.2 Salvelinus sp. IW2-2015 | reverse complement strand
GTGGTGCCAAGGCTGCGCACCAGAGCTCCAGTGCTCCCCCACAGCCCGGTCCTTCAGGTGCCTTTTAACATCAAGCCTCCTGTAGGTCTCTCCAGCCTGGTGGGTCCTGTGGCAGCCCCACGCACCAGGCTGTCTCTCCGTCTCCTCCCTACAGGTGTGCCCGTCTGCCCAGCGGCGCCTGAACTGCCCGTCTGCCCAGCGGCGCCTGAACTGCCAGTCTGCCCAACGGCGCCTGAGCTGCCCGTCTGCCCAACGGCGCCTGAATTGCCCGTCTGCCATGAGCCTGCAAAGCCGCCCGTCTGCCATGAGCCTGCAAAGCCGCCCGTCTGCCATGAGCCTACAGAGCCGTCCGCCAGACAGGAGCCGCTAGAGCCTTCCGCCAGACCGGATCAGCCAGAGCCTTCCGCCAGACCGATCAGCCAGAGCCTTCGCCAGACCGGATCAGCCAGAGCCTTCCGCCAGACCGGATCAGCCAGAGCTTCCGCCAGACCGGATCAGCCAGAGCCTTCCGCCAGACCGGATCAGCCAGAGCCTTCCGCTAGACCGGATCAGCCAGAGCCTTCCGCCAGACCGGATCAGCCAGAGCCTTCCGCCAGACCGGATCAGCCAGAGCCTTCCGCGAGCCATGACCAGCCAGAGCCGTCAGCGAGCCATGACCAGCCAGAGCCGTCAGCGAGCCATGACCAGCCAGAGCCGTCATCCAGCCAGGATCCGCCAGAGCCAGCCAGCCAGGATCCGCCAGCCGGTCCGGTGTTGTCCCTCAGTCCGGAGCTGCCGTCCCTCAGTCCGGGGCTGCCCCTAAATCCAGCGGGACCCATGTCTAGGGTTCCCAGTCCAAGGTCGGTGGCGAGGGTCGCCACTTTGAGGAGGCCACAGAAGCGGGGATTTATTATGGTGGGATGGGATCCACGTCCTGCGCCAGAGCCGCCGCCGCGGACAGATGCCCACCCAGACCCTCCCCTAGACTTTTTTGTGGTGCGTCCGGAGTTCGCACCTTAAGGGGGGGTCTGTCACGTTCCTGACCTGTTTTATGTTATTTTTTGTATGTGTTGTTGGTCAGGGCGTGAGTTGGGGTGGGCATTATATGTTTTGTGTTTCTTGTTTAGGTCACTTGAAATTAGCCTATATGGTTCTCAATCAGAGACAGGTGTTTGACGTTTTCCTCTGATTGAGAACCATATATAGGTTGGCTGTTTCACACTGTTTGTTTGTGGGTGATTGTCGCTGTGTCTGTGTTTATTGCACCACACGGTACTGTCTCGTCTCATTCATTCATTTTCGTTCGTTCGTTCTTTCCTGTTCGTGCGTTCATTGTTTGTTATGTTCACAAGTTCAGGTCTGTTTAACGTCGTTTGTTGTTTGTAGTTTATGCAAGTATTAGTTTTTTTCGTGTTCGTCTTCGGCAGTAAATAAATCAATATGTATTCACAACCCGCTGCATTTTGGTCGAATTCTTGCTCCTCCTCTTCATCCGAAGAGCCGTTACACTCTCTCTCTCTGCATCGCTCTCTCGCTCTCTATCTGCATCCCTCTCTCTGCATCTCACTCTCTCGCACTCTCCTGCATCTCCTCTCTCTGCATCTCTCTCTGCATCTCCCTCTCCTCTGCATCTCTCCTGCATCTCTCTCTCCTCTGCATCTCTCTTCTCTGCATCTCTCCTCTCTCTGCATCTCTCTCTGCATTCTCTCCTCTCTCTCTGCATCTCTCCCTCTCTCTGCGCATCTCTCTCCCTGCATCTCCCTCTCTCTGCATCTCTCTCTCCTGCATCTCCCTTCTGCATCTTCTCCCTGCATCTCCTCTCTTCTGCATCTCTCTCCCTGCATCTCCTCTCTCTGCATCTCTCTCCTGCATCCCTCTCTCCCTGCATCTCCCTCTCCCTCTCTCTGCATCCCTCTCTCCCTGCATCTCCCTCTCTCTCTGCATCTCCCTCTCTTTGCATCTCTCTCTCTGCATCTCTCTCTGTCTGCATCTGTCTCTCTGTCTGCATTTGTCTCTTTCTCTCGCTCTCTCTCTCTGTCTGTCTCTGCATCACTCTCTAACTGTGAGACCATGTAAAGCCAGCTGCTAAAACAGCAGTGATATGTCCTCTTGGCACACTGAGCCAATGGCAGTCATGAGAGTGTGTGTGTGTGTGTGATAAACCTTTTCTATTATGAATACTTGGACCTTATTTGTTATTCAAATGTGTAAATAACATATTCAGTTTACATATTCAGTTTCTCATTTGGCCTTCATATTCAACACAATCAGCAATCTGAGTAGCTTCAGAAAAAGCAATCAATGTCTTTGAGAGGATATACATGTGCTGTTTGTAAATACAGCTCTGCTGTGTGTGTGTTTGTGCGTGCTGTGGGGATGCTGTCATGAGATGCTTCCTTGTTGTTGATACACACAATTAAACCCTGATCTGAAACCCTACCATCTTAAAAACACACACAACACGACAATGGAGGATCGTACAAGTTCTTCTTCAGAGAAAAACAAACCAACTAACAGAACAAATGAAGAGAGATACACATTGGACAAGGTACATCCTATTTCTGGGATCATGTCTTAGAGAGAGATTTGGCAGAGCAATCCTAGCACTGCATGTGTGTGTAGGACACAGCTAGGGTACAGCAGTAGCCTACAGTGACAGAAGGAGTGTCTGACTGCATGCTTGATGTCGCAGCTCGTTCATTCTGCCCCGTTAATGATTTTGCATTAATTTCACATCTTCATGACTCACACTCCACTATGATGGATTTACTCTGCAGCCAAATGCATGTAATTAATCAGACAAAATAGACTTCTCCTCCAAACGCCACAGAGACACAGACAGGTGAACAACATGCTCATCTAGCAGGGATGGAGTGAGAATGATGCATGAAGTCAGAAAGGAAACAAAAGTTGTATTGGTTACAAGGCTACAAACAAAATCATAAAAAATGTCTCTCAGACGCACACACTGTACATCACTGTACATCACAAACACACACACTGTACATCACTGTACATCACAAACACACACACTGTACATCACAGACACACACACTGTACATCACTGTACATCACAGACACATACACTGTACATCACAAACACACACACTGTACATCACAGACACACACACTGTACATCACTGTACATCACA
>NC_036839.1:38463585-38464961 GCF_002910315.2 Salvelinus sp. IW2-2015 | reverse complement strand
ACACACACACTGTACATCACTGTACATCACAGACACACACACACTGTACATCACTGTACATCACAGACACATACACTGTACATCACAGACACATACACTGTACATCACTGTACATCACAAACACATACACTGTACATCACTGTACATCACAGACACATACACCGTATATCGCTGTACATCACATACACATACACAGTACATCACATACACATACGCTGTACATCACAGACACATACACTGTACATCACAGACACATACACTGTACATCACTGTACATCACAGACACTAACACTGTACATCACAGACACATACACTGTACATAACTGTACATCACAGACACATACACCGTACATCACTGCACATCACAGACACATACACTGTACATCATATTCACATACACTGAACATCACTGTACATCACAGACACATACACTGAACATCACTGTACATCACAGACACATACACTGAACATCACTGCACATCACAGACACATACACTGACCATCACAGACACATACACATGGCATCACTGACCATCACAGACACATACACTGACCATCACAGACACATACACATGGTATCACTGACCATCACAGACACATACACATGGTATCACTGACCATCACAGACACATACGCTGTACATCAAACTGAATCACTGTAACATTGTCACAGACACATACATTGACCATCACCAGACACACTACACTCGATGGCATGTGTCAGCTGATCATTCACAGACACGAGTACGCTGTACTGAACTGTATCACAGAACAGACACATACACTGTGTACTATTACACTAATGCGTAGTCGAACTATTGACATGTCACAGTGCTGAACTACACATACACTGTACATCACAGACACATACACTGAACATCACTGTACATCACAGACACATACATRGACCATCACAGACACATACACATGGCATCACTGATCATCACAGACACATACGCTGTACATCACTGTACAGAACAGACACATACAATGTACAGCACAGACACATACAGTGTAAATAGCTGTACATCACAGACACAATCACTGTGCATCACAGACACATACACTCTACATCACAGACACATACACTCTACATCACAGACACATACACTGTACATCACAGACACATCACTGTACATCACAGACACATACAATGTACATCACAGACATATACAGTGTAAATAGCTGTACATCACAGACACATACACTGTACATCACAGACACATACACTCTACATCACAGACACATACACTGTACATCACAGACACATACACTCTACATCACAGACACATACACTGTACATCACAGACATATACACTGTACATCACAGACACATACACTCTACATCACAGACACATACACTCTACATCACAGACA
>NC_036839.1:38450467-38463560 GCF_002910315.2 Salvelinus sp. IW2-2015 | reverse complement strand
TCTGCTCACTGTTAATGTAAGCAGGCGTGGTAATGATGGGGGCTGGGTTGTGTGTGTTGGCTGTGTGAGCGAGAGTGTAGGAGGCTTACCAGTTATCTAACTCTCATTCACCAAGGACTTCCCAACGTCACAACAAAGCCATTCTTCTAGTTTAGAACATTAGCTGTATCAGACACACTCCCCCACTCTAAACGCAGCTCAGTTCTGAGCTCACTCTGTCTCTGTCTCTGTCTGTCTTTGTGTGTGTGTGTCGCATGTGGCATGTGCGTCCACGTGCTTCTGTGTGCACGTGTGTTAACTTTTCTGTATCATAAAATTACAGTGGTGCATTACTGATATATCAGTGAACATTGTCAGGTTTTGCCTCTGTTCCGGTGAGTTTTCCATCAATGTGTGTTTTTGACGTAGGCAGTTGGGAGACAATTGTCACTTTATAACCTGGATGAACATGATCACTATCAGCACTTAACAAATGAGGAACATCCTTAAACTAATCTAACCCTGTCACAGAGAGAGAAGCAGGACAATCACCCCTCACTCTACTCTCACTGCTCACACACATACACACACATACACACATACACATACACACATATACACACACACACAGGCACACACACGCACACAAACTCAAATTGCTCACCAATAATGACACAACGTAATAGAACATGATTGGCTACAAGAGAGAACTGAACATCAGGGGACCAGGTGGGTGTGTGAGTCGAGTCCTGTCTGTCTTCGTCTGTCTGTCTCTCTGTCCTGTCTGTCTGATCTGTCGTCTGTCTGTCTGTGTGTCGTGTCGTGTGTTGTGTGTGTGTGAGTGAGTCTGTGTTTTTGTGTGTGTGTGAGTGAGTCTGTGTTTGTGTGTGTGTGTGTGTGTGTTGTGTGTGTGTTGTGTGAGTGAGTCCTGGTTTGTGTGTGTGTGTGAGTGATGATCTGTTGTTTGTGTGTGTGTTGTGTTGTGTGATGTACAGTGTAATATCTGGTATTACAGTGAGTACAGTGTTGTGTCTGTCTGTACAGTGATGTACAGTGTATGTGTCTGTGATGTAGAGTGTATGTACAGTGGAAGTACATATCGTATACAGACTGTACAAGTATGTCTATGTCGTGTACAGATGTGAGTGTGTCGGTGAGTAGAGTGTATGTGCTGTGATGTAACTCAACGTTATGTTGACGTACGTGATGTTACACTGTATGCTTACATGTAGATAGTCTGTTGAATAGTACAGGTCTGTGAATCTGTATTACACAGTGTATGTGTCTGGGGAGTAGTGTATTGCTATGCTACAGTGTAGTGTCTGATGACAGTAATGGTGAGTAGAGTATGTGTCTGTGATGTAGAGTGTATGTGTGTATTACAGTGTATATGTCTGTAGTACAGTGTATTGTCTGTGAGTAGCAGCTATGTGTTCATGTTGATGTTACAGTGTATGTGTCTGTGATGTAGAGTGTAATTGTCTGTGATGACAGTAGTGTTCTGTATGTACAGCTATTATACACCGATGATATATGTCTCTGATTACATTGTATGTGTCTGTATGTACAGTGATGATGTCTGTGATGGTACATGTATGTTCTGTGTAGAGTGTATTGGTCTGTAATGTAGAGTGTATGTTGTCTGTGATGCACAGTGCATTGTTCTGAGATGCTACAGCTATTACACTGTATGTTGTCTGTGCTGTAACATTGTATGTGTCTGTTCTTGTACAGTGATGTACAGCGTATGTGTCTGTGAATGATCAGTGATGCATGTGTATAGTGTCTGTGATGGTCGATGTATGTGTCTGTGATGTTACAGTGATGTTTCAGTGTATGTGTTCTGTGATGTACAGTGTAGTGTATGTGAATGTACAGCGGTATGTGTTGTGAGGGTCATGACATGGGGGGAGAGGGGAGGGAGGGAGGGGGGGGGGTAGAGATGGAGGCTCAAAGGGGGGGTAGAGAGAGATGAAGAGAAAAATAAAGATCTAGGTTAATGGAGGGAGGGTACAGAGGCAGACAGTGTGTGAGAGTGAGAGAGAGAGAAAAATATAGTTTTTTATTTATTAAATCATTACATCATTAAAACACAAACACATTATTTCATTTGAACGGACCTAGATAGTTAGAACTCCTCGCCCCCCTGACTCCCCACACCCACACAATGTTCCCCAGACGGTTCACAGGCCCCCCCATGTACATGCTACAGATCCAGCTGAGCCCAGCCCAGCAACACAGCTCTGGGGTCCATACACCCCATCCCCTGCAGTTCATGTTTTCTGTTCTTCATACCTTCATCTGTTGGCTACGCTCTACCTAGGCCCTTCAATGTACAGGTCCAGAGTCAGCCCCAACCCTAGGCCTGTACACCAGCCATCCAGGACAGAAAACAACCCTACCAGCCTGGAACACGAAAAGGACAGATGCTGCACTGTCTCCTCCTCCCCACAGAACAGACACCCCAGAACAGACTCTGAGGCGCATGCACGTACTGATAGGATGCATGGGGAGTGAGTAACTCTGTTTTGTACCGACAAAACTGTGGTTAAATGTAGGATCTAGAAAACAAAGTTTAAATCAAGCCTATATAATCGATAAATAAACATATTTCCAAGCTACTGGGAAAGTGTGAGCAATCAGTTATGTACAACAGCGAACCAATGATTTGGAAAAGTGACAACACGAATCTAACAATTCGAGGCTTCCCCAAGAGGAAAAGACTTGGAGACTCAAACTTTAGTAAAGAACAGTTAAAGACTATCCAGGAAAACATAGCTAAAATGCTCTCAATGCACACCAAAACAAACAAACTGCTACAGTCTGTTATTACAAAAGTAGATTAGCTTGAAAAGAAAGTAGAGGATGTCATGTAAGACACGCACAAACAAGGCACATGAACGAACAAGACAACATGTGCCTTTTGGAAGCAAAGTTGCAAACTTTAGAAGATGAATTGGATCAGCAAGAAAACAGAACGAGACGAAACATGAGAATATTGTCCTTAAACAAATCAAAATATATTTGAGATTTGAGATTCTTCAAAGTAGCCACCCTTTGCCTTGATGACAGCTTTCTCATCCAGCTTCATGAGGTAGTCACCTGGTGTCACGGCCGTCGAAAGAAGTGGACTAAAGTCCAGCGTGGTGAGCGTACATTTCTCTTTTATTTTTAGAATGTCGCCAACAAAACAAGAAACAAAATAAACGACCGTGAAGCTTCCGAGGGCTATAGTGCCACTTACAAAGTCAACTACCCACACTGAAAGGAGGGAAAAAGGGCTACCTAAGTGTGATTCCCAATCAGAGACAACGATAGACAGCTGTCCCTGATTGAGAACCATACCCGGCCAAAACATAGAAATAAATAAACATAGAAAACAAAGCATAGAATGCCCTCCCCACATCACACACTGACATAACCAAATAGAGAAATAAAACGTCTCTCTAAGGTCAGGGCGTGACACCTGGAATGCATTTCAATTAACAGGTGTGAATGTTTAAAGTTAATTGATGCGTTTGAGCCAATCAGTTGTGCTGTGACAAGGTAGGGGTGGTATACAGAAGATAGCCCTATTTGGTAAAAGACCAAGTCCATATTATGGCAAGATCAGCTCAAATAAGCAAAGAGAAATGACAGTCCATCATTACTTTAAGACATATGCAGTCGCAAAAACCATCAAGCGCTATGATGAAACTGGCTCTCATGAGGACCTCCACAGGAAAGGAAGACCCAGAGTTACCTCTGCTGCAGAGGATACGTTTATTAGAGTTACCAGCCTCAGAAATTGCAGCCAAAATAAATAACGTAACAGACACATCTCAACATCAACTGTTCAGAGTAGACTGTGTGAATCAGGCCTTCATGGTCTAATTTCTGCAAGGAAACCACTACTAAAGGACACCAATAAGAATAAGAGACTTGCTTGAACCAAGAAACACGAGCAATGGACATTAGACTGGTGGAAATCTGTCCTTTGGTCTGATTAGTCCAAATTTGAGATTTATTTTGGTTCCAATCGCCGTGTCTTTGTGAGGCTCAGAGTAGGTGAACGGATGATCTCCGCATGTGTGGATCCCACTGTGAAGCATGGAGGAGGAGGTATGATGGTGTGGGGGTGCTTTGCTGATGACACTGTGTGTGATTTATTTAGAATTCAAGGCACACTTAACCAGGATGACTAACACAGCATTCTACAGCGATATAACATCACATCTGGTTTGCGCTTAGCGGGACTATCATTTGTTTTTCAGCAGGACAATGACCCAGCACACCTCCAGGCTGTGTAAGGGCTATCTGACCAAGAAGGAGAGTGGTGGAGTGCTGCATCAGATGACCTGGCCTCCACAATCACCCAACCTCAACCCAATTGAGATGGTTTTTGATTAGTTGGACCGCAGAATGATAAGTAGCCAACAAGTGCTCAGCATATGTGGGAACTCCTTCAAGACTGTTGGAAAAGTATTCCTCATGAAGCTGTTTGAGAGAATGCCAAGAGTGTGCAAAGCTGTCATCAAAGCAAAGGGTGGCTACTTTGAAGAATCTAAAATCTAAAAGATATTTTGATTTGTTTAACACTTTTTTTACTACATGATTCCATATGTGTTATGTCATATTTTTGATGTCTTCACTATTATTCTACAATGTAGAAAATAGTATAAATAAATAAAAACCCTTGAATGAGTATCTGTGTCCAAACTTTTGACTGGTACTCTATGTCAATAACTGTTCTACGGATGTGCATGTGTGTGTGTGTGTGTGTGTGTGTGTGTGGGAGTGTGTGGGCGTGTGTGGGAGTGTAGGTGTTTATGTGTGTGTGTTTGTTTATATGAATGGGAGTGTGAGGGAAGAGTGAGGGATAGCGAATATGAATATGTGTAGGATGGTGGAAGAGAATGGGTGTGTGGATGCAAGGGTATACGTCGGGCGGGAATGAATGATAATGGGTGTGTGGATGCAAGGGTATATGTCGGGCGGGAATGCATGAGAATGGAAGAGTAAGTTGATGAATGGATGGGTGTCAGTGTGTCTAAGAGGTAGTGAGGGTGGGAAAATATGGGAGTTTGGGACAAACTTGGCTTGGGTGAGGTAAAGGGGGGAGAAAACTGGAAGGGGGAGGTGGAGAGTGATGGGTTTGGCTTGGGAGAGAGAAAAGGAAGGATTTAACTGTACTACAACGTAATTGTATTTCATTTTGTGACTTGCAAACCTGCTGTTAAATGAATAAAAGTTTTGGACAGATTAGGATAGGATATCAAGTAATTATTATTCCTTGTTTGTCATTACAGCTAAAATTCAATGGTGGTTATTGGTGAGAGTGGAGASTGGCTCAATCTGTGGGATTGGGACGGGGTGACTGGGAGGGGATCATTCACTTATCTGAAGTTTGGGTGGGGCCTCCACTCATCTCACTTCAGTCTCTCGGTGAACCAACTCTCCCCAAGTAGAGCCCCACCAGCCACTATACTTGAATTTACAAGCTAGTACAAACTGACCACAGTGCTTGTGACAGTCTTTCTACAATGTATGTACAATGACATAATCCACAGTCTTTTGGTACATTAGGAGAGTTGGAGCTTAAAAGCCCTTAAAAAGCCTTAGCGCCTCAAAGTAGAAAGAAGTACTTTGCTTTATGTTTTTTGTGTGTTRTCTGTTAAATGTCTGCTCAGCCCACAAATTTTCACACACTCTATATATTTAATGTATACAATAACTACAGTATATTTCATACTACGACAGCAGGTAGCCTAGTGGTTAGAGCGTTGGSCCAGTAACCCAAAGGTTGCTGGATTGAATCCCTGAGCTGACGAGGTAAAAAACTGTCGTTCTGCCCATGAACAAGGCCGTTAACCCACTGTTCCGCGGTAGACTGTCATTGTAAATAAGAAMTTGTTCTTAACTGACTTGCCTAGTTAAATAAAGCTGAAATATATATATATATATATCTGACTATCCCATTGTATGGAATGTCCACCACCCTCATATGACATGTCTGCTGAAATGTTTTATCTGGTTCTTCAATGATAGAAAACTGTYTACAAGTAAAGACCAACAAAATACAACTTCTTACATGGAATATGAACAGGCTTCATGATATATACATTTTTAAAGTATATGGTTCTTGAACAACTTAAAGAGATTGTCAGCAGATGWAGTTTCCTTGCAAGAGTTACAGTACATTTCAAAAAAAGGAGAAATGTAATATTTAAAGAGGAGCTGGGTTTGAGAGGCCTATGCTGCCACTTGCTATAATAACAGCAAAGGTGTAGGCATCCTGATAAATAAGAATACACCCTTTACCCTTAGCAGACGGACCAATAAGGCAGTTTTCTATTGTTTAATTGTACCTTACATGGTGAAAAATACACATTGATATCATTGTATATCCTAACAGGAGCAAATGCTACAGATGTCTCAAGTTTTTAAGGGAGCGTGCAATCGGCATGCTGACTGCAGGAACGTCCACCAGAGCTGTTGCCAGATAATTAAATGTTAATTTCTCTACCATAAGCCACCTCTAACATCGTCTTAGAGAATTTGCCAGTACATCCAACCGGCCTCACAACCGCAGACCATGTGTAATCTCGCCAGCCTACGACGTCCACATCCGGCTTCTTCACCTGCAGGATCGTCTGAGACCAGCCACCCGGACAACTGATCAAACTCAGGATAATTTCTGTCTGTAATAAAGCCAATTTGTGGGGAAAAACGCATTATGTTTGGCAGGTCCTGGCTCCCCAGTGGATGTGCCTGGCTCCCAAGTGGATGTAAAGTAAAATCTATGAAATTGTTGCATGTTGTATTTATATTTTTGTTCAGTATAGTTTACAGGACACCTTGAGATTACTATTCCCAAGTATAAAAGACTAGTCCTTTTTAAGAAAAGCTATTTAAGAATTGACTACATTTTTTTCCCAAAAATGTTGTCCGGTATCATGCTTAATTGCACCAACAGAAAACACACTTAGCGACAGAATATGGAGAATGAACAGAGCACATCTTCAAGACTAGAAATGTATTAAATATGGAAACATTTTTTTTTTTTTTTACCTTTACCGTTACAAATATAGACCCCCGATATAAATTGGGATGCTTTTAAGGCGTACATTAAAAATACAAATAAATCTCTTTCTTTGAAAAGAGAGCCAACAACTGCAGGTTAAACTCAAATAATGGCAAATTAACCTGGTAAACATCTTAATAAACAAGTACACACCAAACCAGTTAGGTAAAGAWACAAATACGTTAATTAGAAACCACAATGCGATTAATTACAATCTTAAAAGCTTCTTTGAAAGTCTATATAAATCAGAAATAAACAACAGTTGGACTGATCCTACAGCCTTCTTAGACTCAACGCTTCCTAGTTCCATGTATCTAACAGTTTTCTCACTGATATTAAAAGCAGGAACATCTGGAGAGTCTCCTGCTGATTACAGACCCATAAGTTTCATAAATTGTGACAATAAAATAATAACAAAGCTCATAAGCAATAGAATGGCAAAAGTCTTACCAGACTTGATACATATCAATCAAACAAGGTTTATTAAAAATAGACACTTACAAACAAATACAAGAACATGTTTCAGTTTAATACACAACGAACAGATATAGATCTATCAATAATTGCTTTTGATGCCAAAAAGACTTTTGATTGTGTTGAATGAACTTTTCTATTCAAAACTTTGAATGGTTTCAACTTTCTAGCTGAAATAATTATATAAATGTCCTAAAGTAAAAATATTGGCAAATACTACATTATCTGATGAAATAACTTTAGAAAGGGGCACAAGGGGCTTCCCAAGTGGCCAGCGGTCTAAGGCACTGCATCGCAGTGCTAGAGGTGTCACTGCAGACCTGGGTTCAATCCCAGGCTCTATCACAACTGGCCAGGATCGGGAGTCCCATAGGGCAGCGCACAATTGTCCCAGCGTCGTCTGGGTTAGGGGAGAGTTTGGCCAGAGGGGATTTACTTGGCTCATTGAGCTCTAGCGACTCCTTGTGGCAAGCCGGGCGCTTGCAGGCTGACCTCGGTTGTCAGTTGAACGGGGTTTCACACACATCTCCATCCCTTTACAAACATTGTTACGTCATCAGCATAAGCCGACAATGAACCCGACTCCCCACCTACTGCCCCTGGAACTGACAACCCCTGCAGCCTCTCCCTCAGCCTACACAGCAGTGGTTATATGGCTAAACAGAAGAGCTGACCCGAGAGTCGACAGCACTGCCAAATCCCTCTCCTAACTGGGACTGGCCGGCTCAGCCCACACCCCACCATTACCATAACAGAAGCCCCACAACACAAAAACGACACCCACTACCCAGGCTAAACGCTTTTGTGGTCCTAAACAGATAGGTATGACACAATCTATCAAAAGATTTTTCTCAATCTATTGAAATTACTCCAGATCCTGATCATACATCCTAGTCAATAACATCTTTCAAAATAAGCAATTTTTCCATTATTGTCCACCCAGCCACACAGTATGCCTGATCCTTGTGAACTATTGTGTCCAAACAACCATTCAGCTGATTTGCAAAACACAAGCAGAGCAACAACACAGTTCCTCAATAGAGCTAAGTCCCCTTTTTTCAGCAGTAGTGACAGTACTGCCCGCTGGCAGCTGACTGGCAGTACAGAGTTCTCAAAGGACTCCCGAAAGACCCCCAAGTGGTCGCTCCCCAATACACCCGCAGAGACGTTTCTAAAACTCAGTTGTCAGTTCATTAACCCCCAGCACACAGCCTGAGACGGGCTGCTGCACAGCCGCTGTTAGTTCCTGAAATGAAAGATTCACACCTCCAGCCCAGTAAAGGAAAAGAAATCCCCCTGTGATGCGATCAGACCCATCAACAGAGGTAACAGACAAGGGAAAGAAATCCCCCTGTGATGTGATCAGACCATCAAACAGAGGTAACAGACAAGGGAAAGAAATCCCCCTGTGATGCTGATCAGGACCCATCAACAGCGGTAACAGACAAGGAAAGAAATCCCCTGTGATGTTGATCAGACCATCAACAGAGGTAACAGACAAGGGAAAGAAATCCCCCTGTGATGCTGATCAGACCCATCAACAGTGGTAACAGACAAGGGAAAGAAATCCCCTGTGATGCTGATTCAGACCCATCAACAGAGGTAACAGAAAGGGAAAGAAATCACCCTGTGATGCTGATCAGACCCCAGCACAGAGGTAACAGACAAGGGAAAGAAATCCCCCTGTGATGCTGATCAGACCCATCAACAGAGGTAACAGACAAGGGAAAGAAATCACCCTGTGTTGCATGATCATACCCATATTTTTTTATTAATCAATATTCTTACCAAATGGATCCTGCAGAAAATCATCAATCTGCTGTAATGTGTACAGTGAACCTAGCTGGTACTCACCCTGAGATGCTATATCTACATTGTTGGGTATATCTCTTCCTCTATTCCTCCATCCTCATTGGGCAGCTCCACGGAATCCGGGCCCCCCAGCTCCCCCCACTGCCTCCAACTCCTCCCCACCATCACCCTGCATGTCTGTAATTACACTGGGCACATCACCCTGCTTGTCTATAATTACACTGGGCACATCATTCTCCATTGTCTGTGAGACAGGTGTATCAGCCTCGGAGTCAGCATTGCCACTGCCCTCGGTAACCACTGCTGAGAGCTCATTCACTATCACGCCCGCCCCTGAGCTCTCCGCCACGGCAACCTGCCACGGCAACCTCGGCTACATTAACATTAACATCAACAGTATGAGTGACGGATCTTGAAATTCCGATGTTTGGGGTTGAGTCTGGACCTGGGGTGGAGGCCAGCGCTGCCCCGAATCCCCCGGCCCAGTCTCAGATCTGGAGCCAGACACGACAGAGGATCCATCAGTGCCCTGCTCGCCCCGCTCCCTGTGCGTTCATGCCTGCCGCTTCCAATTTCCCCACAATCAAAACACTTCAGACTACCTGTGGTCGCATAAACCATGTAGGCTTTCCCGTCATACCTCACCTAATACATGTATTGATGTATTGTTATCTCTACCTTCTTGCCCTTTGTGCTGTTGTCTGTGCCCAATAATGTTTGTACCCTGTTTTGTGCTGCTACCATGTTGTGCTGCTGCCATGTTGTGTTGCTACCATGTTGTTGTCATGTTGTGTTGCTACCATGCTGTGTTATCATGTGTTGCTGCCATGCTATGTTGTTGTCTTAGGTCTCTCTTTATATAGTATTGTGTTGTCTCTCTTGTCGTGATGTGTGCTTTGTCCTATATTTGTATTTAATTTATTTGTATTTTTTATCCCAGCCCCCGTCCCAGCAGGAGGCCTTTGCCTTTTGGTAGGCCGTCATTGTAAATAAGAATTTGTTCTTTACTGACTTGCCTAGTTAAATAAAGGTTAAATACAATAAAATAAAATACAAAATGTCTAAAGTTTTTGTTGGTGAATATAAAAACATGAAAACCTGCCTTCTACAATCAGTAACATCTTTCAACATTGTATTTTTACATACAAGTAATAACTCTCTCATTTGGCTGGCGAATTTCCGGTAACATGTGAGCTCTCGCATCAGGTCGCCATTGGGAATTAACAGTGGCAGAATGGATATAGTAACCCTCGTAGCTGGGGAGAAAAGTGGCGTGATTTGCAAAGAACACATAATTTGGAGTAACACCTGTCTCAACCAGCGCGCTCTTTCAGAAACACAGTCACTGCTTTAGTCATTCGCAAAGCAGTTATTCCATTTTCATAGCAAACCTGTTCTCCCACAGCGAGGAGAACATCCTCCATGGCGGAGAGACATGGACGGTTTCTCCACGTGAGGTGCCATCCCCACTGCTACCAAACAAATGCCACCCAAGAGACTCACTCACCCAAGAATGAAGGCTATGTAACCACTAAAATAAATCACTTAGCCTAAATCATGCTGGTGGAAAAAGATAAAGAAATAAAAAATGAATTGACATTAAAAGGGACAGCAAACCACCACCCACATTAACCCTCCTCATCACACAACCAACACCAGAGAGAGAATGAGAGCAAGAGATTGAGAGAGAGTGAGAGAATTATGAAGGGAGAAAAGTAATCTCCAATAAGATATTTTTGGGAACAATGAGCAAAGATGCAAACTGACTCTCTCACACCTAAACAGCTGAATGATGTCCGTTTGTGAAGCTCTTTTGCCAGGGGAATTCACTCCAAAGACAAAAAGTACAAAACAGGATGAAAAATAGAAGAATTCCAAAAAGCTCTTGAAACTAGGACAAATGTTACAGTGTTTGTCTGGAGCCTGTCCCTAGCTATCACTGATAGATGATGAAAACACACACACGTGAGACTAGGTTTAGCCCGGTGCTTGGGCAGGTACGTAAAGGAAAAGCTGCGTGTGTGTGTGTGTGTGTGTGTGTGTGTGTGTGTGTGTGTGTGTGTGTGTGTGTGTGTGTGTGTGTGTGTGTGTGTGTGTGTGTGTGTGTGTAGGGGTGTTAGAGTTGGGCAGAGAGCCAGTCAGCCCTCTGCCTGGAGAGATAAACCTTCCTGCTGCTGGTCCCTCCACTTACACATCAAACAGCCATAATGATCCCACTGCGGACGAAAAGAGAGAGGGAGAGAGGGAGAGAGGGAGAGGAGGGGGAGTGGGGGGTGGAGAGAGGGAGAGGGGGGATAGAAGAAAAAGAGGGGTGATACATAGGAGGACTGGGGAAAGGGAAAGGGAGAGAGAGAGGGATAGAGCCCCAGAAACAGAGGGAGAGAGAGGGATGGGGAGGGGGGCTGAAGATTTCTCGAATATTACCCCTATAGAGACACGTATGACTTCAATGCCTTACCAACCCTGATTATTACAATATAAGTTATATAATATAATATCACAATAATGTGTTATCCACAAGAGTTCTTCAACAGACTTCTGAAACACCAGTCATGGATAGGGTTAGAAGTGTCTGGTTAAGAGTGCCTGGTTAGGGTTAGGAGTGTCTGGTTAGGGTTAGGAGTGTCTGGACAGTGTTAGGAGTGTCTGATTAGGGTTAGGAGTGTCAGGATAGTGTTAGAGTGTCTGGACGTTTAGGAGTCTGTTAGGACGGTGTTGAATGTTGGTGGTCTGGAGTGTTAGGAGTTGTTAGTGTTAGAGTGTCTGGTTAGGTTAGGATGTCTGATAGTGTTGAGTGTCTGGATAGTGTTAGGAGTGTCTGGTTAGGGTTAGGAGTGTCTGGTTAGGGTTAGGAGGGTCTGGATGGTTAGAGTGTCTGGTTAGTTAGGAGTGTCTGGTTAGGTTAGGAGTGTCTGGTTGGGTTAGGAGGGTCTGGATGGTGGTTAGGAGTGTCTGGTTAGGGTTGGAGGGTCTGGATAGGGTAAGGAGTGTCTGGTTGGGTTTAGGAGTGTCTGGTTATTATTTGGAGTGTCTGGACAGTGTTAAGGAGTGTCTGGTTAGGGTTAGGAGTGTCTGGTTAGGGTTAGGAGGGTCTGGATAGTGTTTAGGAGTGTCTGGTTAGGGTTAGGAGGGTCTGGATAGGGAGGAGTGTCTGGTTGGGTTTAGGAGTGTCTGGTTATTATTTGGAGTGTCTGGACAGTGTTAGGAGAGTCTGGCCAGGGTTGAGGGCTGTGGGATCATGTCATTTTGTCCAGCCGGTAACTGACACGCAAATGACTGCCGGTCTCACTGTAATTGACCGTTAATTAACATAAACATGTTTGGAATCTCCAGGCCTCCACGCATACAAGATACATATATGTATTTTAGGCTAGATTTCGAGTTATTTGGTAACTTTAGTTGTGAATGATACAAACTTAGAATGTCTTAGAAATCAACAGCATATCGGCTGCATGATGGTACTATTTTTATAATTAGAAAAACCTGCAAAAACAGCTTGCTCTCTGTTCCTGGCCTCACATGCTGTTCTCTTATTAAGTGATACTATTCTCACCCATCAGACTACTCTCAATTTAATGTTGTCTTTACTAATGTGTGAAATTTGTTTCCGATTTAGAATGGGCCCAAATGGGCAGGAAGCAGGGGCAGGAACAGGGGCAGGAACAGGGGCAGGAACAGGGGCAGGAAGCAGGGGCAGGAACAGGGCCAGGAACAGGGCAGGGCAGGAACAGGGGCAGGAACAGGGGCAGGAACAGGGGCAGGAAG
>NC_036839.1:38434265-38450442 GCF_002910315.2 Salvelinus sp. IW2-2015 | reverse complement strand
GCCTCGTATTGCCAATGACCTAGAATCCTAGCGTCACACTTCAATCACGAATTTAGTAAGCCCACATATTTGATCATGTTACAAGTGTGAATAATGTTAATCAATCTGCGGCCATGTGACGAGCCTAACCATTCAACTAGGAGGCAACACACAGCACAAGGGCAAGAAGAATCACTCACTGTTGCCCTGGATGATAACTCTAACCCACACTTATTTTCTTGCTATACTATAAATATCAATCATTACTTACCAAATTGCGACTACCTGTGCAAGAAAATTCATCAAATCTGAGACTGTAATTGGCTTGGTCACAGTTGTAACCTAGGCGGGTACTCACACTAACCTCCTGAGATGGCTATATCTACATTGTTGAGTAATAGATCTCTCTCATTCCTCTCACTCCGGCTCATTGAGGCTGAACAGTGCGGTCCACGAAATCCGGGCCCATAGCTTCCTCCCCACTGCTCTGCTGCAACTCCTCCGCCCATTACCATCTCTTACGCATCAGGGTTCTATGGTGCGGAGCCACAATACGCTCGTGTATAATTACACTGGGCACATCACCCTGCTTGACATACTATAGATTTACTTATTACTGGGCTACTAGTGTCATTTATCTGACCAATTTGTCTTAGCATGATGACTATGTGGTATCATGCTGCGCGTAGTTCTCCTGTTGACACCACTGTGCGGGCTCTCGGGTGTTAGGATTTCTGTAGCTTCGCGCTCGAGAGCCTCATTCACTACACGCTCCGCTGCCCCGTAGTTGCGGTCTCGCCTCTAACGGAGAGCCGTGCCACAGGCAAACCTCGGGCTACATTAACATTAAGCACTCAACACGATTAATGAGGTGACAGAGGATCTTGTGAAAATTGCCGAGATATTTGGGGGTTTGAGTCTGGTACCTCGAGAGGGTGGAGGCCAGCGCTGGCGCCTAACCCGAATGCCCCCGCCCAGTCGTCAGATCTGAGCCAGACACGAACAAGACGGTATGCTTTCATCAGATGCCACTTGCTCTGACAACCCGGGCTTCGGCACTGTATGCGTTCCAATTAAAAGCCATAAGTCAGCTACCACAGATTGTGCCACCACCATATCAAACAAAACTACTTATCTCAGAATCTACCAATTGGGGAGATATCGCGACCAGGTGTAACATAAAAACCATGTACAGGCCGTTGGGCAGTGTTGATCTGTGCACACGTCATAACATGACACACTATCACGGATAAATTAACATATAGTTACATCTGTAGTGATTAATTGATTAGTGCTGCTAGCACTTCTATTGGAATCCGCGACACTCCTATTGTGGGCTGGTGTGGTTGGTGATGGCCCAAATACATAGGTTTTGTACCACCACACAGGTCAGGCTTGTAAATAGGATCAGGGTGCTTGGACTCAATCCATTGTTTGTGGTTACTGCTGCCTATGTGTTGATTGTTCTACCAATTGTTCGTATAGATCCTCAGTGGGTATACTTTGGCCCCCTTAGCTACGCAGATGAGTCTGGTGTGGTACTTATCAGGCTGTAGTGTATGTCCCATTGAGCGTCCACAATGCTAACTGATTGTGGTAGTCACATATAGGGCGACAGTATGCAGTGTTTCTTTCACCCACAGATAAGTCAGACTTTCTCGTAGTGTCAGACTCGCCTTTCTCATTATGGATCGTGATGCGTATGGTGTGGCTTTTTGGTATTTCCTAAGTAGGGTAAATTAATGTAAAAATGTAAATTTTATTTGAAATGATTATATTTAATCCCAGTCCCCCGTCCCAAGCGAGAGGCCTTTTTGGCCTTCTTGAGCGCCGTCCATCTCCGTAACTAATCTACCAGAACTCTGTTCTCTTAATCATGACTTTGACACCTAGTCCTAAAAATGGTATTAACATTACAATAGAATATTATATAGTCACAAATTACAAAAATGTCTAAAGTTTATTGTTGGTGAAATAATGTTTTTCCAAACATACACAATGAACACAACCTGAGCCATTTCTACAATCATGTTAGTTTTTCCACCAGGCCCTATCAAATATTTATGGTCGGGACACCAACACGAGTCCTGTAACAGTGAATCATACTTGTGCCAAACTATCCTGTATTGTTTCACAATACAAAGTACATGGAGAACTCCGCTTTATGTGTAGCGACGAGTAATGCTGCTCGATAACGCGTGAAGCTCTCGGCATTTAAGATATTATAAAATTGGAAGACAGATACAAATCACGAAAACGTGTTGAGAGTGTCGCCAATTAGGCGGGAATGCTAAACAGGGCAGCATCGGATATAGTAAACCCTCTAGCTGGGGAGAGTGGCGTGATTTGCAAAGACACATAATTTGGGAGTAACAACCTGTCTCCCAGCGCGCTCCTTTCAGAAACACAGTCACTGCTTTAGTCATTCGCAAAAAGCAGTTTATCATTTTCATAGCAAACCTGTTCTCCCACAGCGAGGAGAACATCCTCCGAGGACGGAGGAGGATGTTTACATCCAGACAGGTCGTTCTGCCGCGAGCGTGAGAGTGACCTATAAGCGGAGCCATGTCCACGTTAACCTCAAACAAATAGCTGCCGACACCAGTCTCGAAGAGGAGCTCCACTCATCCATAGAATTTGGAAGCGTGGACATATGAACTCTGTACTAATACATGCTACACTGTGGAAAAATAATATGTTGCCGCTTAGCCGAGATGATCACAAAAGAGCTCAGGTTGGGTATTAATTAGAAAAAGTCACACGTAGAACGAAAGAAAAAAATGTAAAGTCTTGACATTACAAATACTATGGTGTACCAGTCTAATATCCACACAGGCAATACCAACCGCAAGCATCTGAAAACGCGCTTGCACCTTTCATTTCGGAATCGACGTACTATCAGTTTCACAATAGATCCAGACTACTTATACATGACATGTACGTGAGGATAGAAAGAGGAAGATTAGATCTAGCAGATTTGATGAGGAGAGTGAGTGGAGGAGAATTTTATGAATGGCAAGGTGCAGTATATGAAACGTAAAGAGCTTGCTCGACTCACCAGAAAAATTATTAGGAGTACCATAATCATATGGTGAAACAATGCAGCTACAGGAGTGTTAATACATCTCCAGACTCACATCGAACATCACCTAACAATCGAAAGCACCGGAGAAAAAAATAGATGTCTCGATGTTGCGTGATAAGCTCTGTATATGTTAATGACCAGGGCGGGTACACATAACCAACCAAATACCTAGATACAGACATTTAACAAGTCAAACACAAAAAAAAAAACAGTGATGAAAAATAGAGAGAATGTCGGAGAAAGCTCTTGAGAAAGGTGGAACTAAGAGGGACAATGTTTACAGGGTGTTGTGTCGCGGAGCCGGTAACAATGGGCTTTTAGACATTTCATCTTGAGATCAAGAATAATAGGTAATCACTAGAATCGACAAACTGCAAAACAATAGTACTAACACACGAAATGTAGTTACATACTGTGATCAGCATTCTATTTTCCACAAAGGAGGAATAGAATCAAACTGAAATCTCATCAACGGTTGCGATCTCTATCTTCATGCAGCGCCAAGTGATAGATGAATACGGTGGTATATAACAACGCGACAAATCTCTATCACACAGATCACAGTGTGATAAGGTTGGTGTATTTGTTAACCGTCTGCGATTCTCGTTGTTCATTGTTCAGTTGACAAGGTATTGTGATGTTGAACTGTGCGTTGCATGTCGTCTGCTTGCATATTCGCTCAGGTTGATAGAGTGTGGTGTATGTGTACTCGTGCTGGCATATCTTGCTTCATATCTGTCGCTGTGTGTGTGTGTGTGTGTGTGTGTGTGTGTGTGTGTGTGTGTGTGTGTGTGTGTGTGTGTGTGTGTGTGTGTGTGTGGTGTGTGTTGTGTGTGTGTGTGTGTGTGTGTGTGTGTAGGGGTGTTAGAGTTGGGCAGAGAGCCAGTCAGCCCTCCTGCCTGGAGAGATAAACCTTCCTGCTGCTGGTCCCTCCACTTACACATCAAACAGCCATAATGATCCCACTGCGGACGAAAAGAGAGAGGGAGAGAGGGAGAGAGGGAGAGGAGGGGGAGGTGGGGGTGGAGAGAGGGAGAGGGGGGATAGAGAAAAGAGGGGTGATAACATAGGAGGACTGGGGAAAGGGAAAGGGAGAGAGAGAGGGATAGAGCCCCAGAAACAGAGGGAGAGAGAGGATGGGGAGGGGGCTGAAGATTTCCTCGAACATTACCCCTATAGAGACACGTATGACTTCAATGCCTTACCAACCCTGATTATTACAATATAAGTTATATAATTAATATCACAATAATGTGTTATCCACAAGAGTTCTTCAACAGACTTCTGAAAGCACCAGTCATGGATAGGGTTAGAAGTGTCTGGTTAAGAGTGCCTGGTTAGGGTTAGGAGTTGTCTGGTTAGGGTTAGGAGTGTCTGGACAGTGTTAGGAGTGTCTGATTAGGGTTAGGAGTGTCAGGATAGTGTTAGGATGGTCTGGACAGTGTTAGGAGTGTCTGGTTAGGGTTAGGAGTGTCTGGATAGTGTTAGGAGTGTCTGGATAGTGTTAGGAGTGTCTGGATAGTGGTTAGGAGTGTCTGGTTAGGGTTAGGAGTGTCTGGAGGTTAGGAGTGTCTGAAGTGTTAGGAGTGTCTGGTTAGGGTTAGGAGTGTCTGGTTAGGGTTAGGAGGGTCTGGATGGTGTTAGGAAGTGTCTGGTTAGGGTTTGGAGGGTCTGGATAGGGTAAGGAGTGTCTGGTTGGGTTTAGGAGTGTCTGGTTATTATTTGGAGTGTCTGGACAGTGTTAGGAGTGTCTGGTTAGGGTTAGGAGTGTCTGGTTAGGGTTAGGAGGGTCTGGATAGTGTTAGGAGTGTCTGGTTAGGGTTAGGAGGGTCTGGATAGGGTAAGGAGTGTCTGGTTGGGTTTAGGAGTGTCTGGTTATTATTTGGAGTGTCTGGACAGTGTTAGGAGAGTCTGGCTAGGGTTAGGGCTGTGGGATCATGTCATTTTGTCAGCCGTAACTGACACGCAAATGACTGCCGGTCTCACTGTAATTGACCGTTAATTAACATAAACATGTTTGGAATCTCCAGGCCTCCACGCATACAAGATACATATATGTATATTAGGCTAGATTTCGAGTTATTTGGTAACTTTAGTTGTGAATGATACAAACCTTAGAATGTCTTAGAAATCAACAGCATATCGGCTGCATAGATGGTACTATTTTTTATAATTAGAAAAACCCTGCAAAAACAGCTTGCTCTCTGTTCCTGGCCTCACATGCTGTTCTCTTATTAAGTGATACTATTCTCACCCATCAGACTACTCTCAATTTAATGTTGTCTTTACTAATGTGTGAAAATTTGTTTCGATTTAGAATGGGCCCAATGGGCAGGAGCAGGGGCAGGAACAGGGGCAGGAACAGGGGCAGGAACAGGGGCAGGAACAGGGGCAGGAACAGGGCAGGACAGGGGCAGGAACAGGGGCAGGACAGGGCAGGAACAGGGCAGGAACAGGGGCAGGAACAGGGGCAGGAACAGGGGCAGGAACAGGGGCAGGAAGCAGGGGCAGGAACAGGGGCAGAACAGTGGGCAGGAACAGGGGGCAGGGAAACAGCCCGGGCAGGAACGGGGCAGGAACAGGGGCAGGAAGCAGGGGCAGGAACAGGAGAACAGGGGCAGGAACAGGGGCGGCAGGAGAGGGGCAGGAACAGGGCAGGAACAGGGCAGGAACGGGGCAGGAACAGGGGCAGGAACAGGGGCAGGAACAGGGGCAGGAAACAGGGCAGGAACAGGGGCAGGAAACAGGGGCAGGAGCAGGGGCAGGACAGGGGCAGGAACAGGGGCAGGAAACAGGGGCAGGAACAGGGGCAGGAACAGGGGCAGGAGGAAACAGGGGGCATGGAACAGGGGCAGGAAACAGGGGCAGGAGCAGGGGCAGGACAGGGGCAGGAACAGGGGCAGGAACAGGGCAGGAACAGGGGCAGGAACAGGGGCAGGAAGCGGGGCAGGAGACAGGGGCAGGAACAGGGGAGGAACAGGGCAGAAGGGAAACAGGGGCAGGAACAGGGGCAGGAACAGGGGCAGGAACAGGGGCACGGGAACAGGGCAGGAACAGGGGCAGGAACAGGGGCCAGGAACAGGGGCAGGAACAGGGGCAGGAACAGGGGCAGGAACAGGGGCAGGAACAGGGGCAGGAACAGGGGCAGGAAGAACAGGGCAGGAACAGGGCAGGAAACAGGGGCAGGAACAGGGGCAGGAACAGGGGCAGGAACAGGGGCAGGAACAGGGGGCGGAACAGGGGAAAGGGGCAGGAACAGGGGCAGGAACAGGGGCAGGAACAGGGGCAGGAAGGGGCAGGAACAGGGCAGGAACAGGGGCAGGAGAACAGGGCAGGAAGAGGGGCAGGAACAGGGGCAGGAACAGGGCAGGAACCAGGGGCAGGAACAGGGCAGGAACAGGGGCAGGAAGGGGCAGGACAGGGAGGACAGGGGCAGGAAAGGGGCAGGAACAGGGGCAGGAACAGGGGCAGGAACAGGGGCAGGAACAGGGGAAAAAGACATGTCATCTTTATACACACTCGGGAACATTGATACTAACATGTTTTTACAACAAAATATATTTCATTAAACTTGGCATCCCTTCTCTGCATGCTCAAGAAAGCAGAGAGAGGAGATGGAAACGCACGATGGTGAGAAATTCTGTAGCTAAAGGTAATGTGTTATTAATGCTTATTAATTATGAAAATAAAAAAAGGTTAGGTTAGGTTATTTAAAATCAAATCCAATTCACTATAATTGTAGGCTAACTCTCAGCCCTACATAGTCAATGAACCAACAACATTTCCTCGGCTTATACGTTCTCTCCCATACTCATGGACAGACATTTTGGAGAATAGGTAACCCGTCCATCCATTATGTATAATAATACAATCCACACTCAAAGTAAATTACTTGAGTTTGTTTAATTTCGGAGTATAGGCTAGACCAACTATGTACAATAGACACCTTAAATCTATGTTTTTCTGCAATTAAGGCATTTCTTCGGGCTTGGGATATAGGCCTATTATTATGGATCAGCTCTAATGCAGAACATGTATGGACGTGGACAGTATGTAGAACATACAACATCTTAAACGCTTTGAATTAAGTAGCACCTTAGAAAGTGCTGTCCATTTCAATGTTTGGCTTTGATACAAGATCCACAAAGAACATGTTTTCCACTCAGTTTCAACCTGTTATTGAACTTCTTACTTCAAACTGACCGATCACAGTGAGGTCAAACAATCTACCATAACAGCGAGTTTTAAAAGCACGATACTGTTTAAGTGTTTGATGTGAATTTCTATTGCATTTACATTAATGTCAGAGTGGTTAGAGGGTCAACAAAGCCCTGAGTACCAGACCGTTAGGACCTGGTGGAGGAACAATAGAGTCCTGAGTACCAGACCATTAGGACCTGATGGAGGAACAATAGAGCCCTGAGTACCAGACCCTTATGACCTGATGGAGGAACAATAGAGTCCTGAGTACCAGACCATTATGACCTGATGGAGGAACAATAGAGCCCTGAGTACCAGACCATTATGACCTGATGGAGGAACAATAGATTCCTGAGTACCAGACCATTAGCACCTGATGGAGGAACAATAGAGTCCTGACGTACCAGACCATTAGGACCTGATGATGGAACAATAGAGCCCTGAGTACCAGACCATATGACCTGAGTGCTGAGAAACAATAGAGCCCTGAGTACCAGCCTATTAGTGACCGGTGATGGAGGAACAAGAGATTCACTGATGTAGCCAGATTACCTTCGGAAGCCTGATTGGAGGAACAAGCTGGAGTCCTGAGTAAGTCAAGAATCACGATTAGTGACCTAGATGGAGGGACAATAGAGCCCTGAGTACCAGAACCAGTAGTGAACCTGATGGAGGAACAATAGAGCCCTGAAGTACCAGACCATTAGTAACCTGAATGGAGGAAATATAGTGAGCCCCTGAGTACCAAGACCATTAGTGACCGGAATGGAGGAACAATAGAGTCCCTGAGTACCAGAACAGTAGGACCGGATGGAGGAAGCAAATAGAGCCCTGAGTACCTGGCCAATTAAGGAACTGATGGAGGAACGCTAGAGCCCTGATACCAGTACCACTTGCACCTGTGAGGAGAAACGCTAAGAGCCCTGAAGTACCAGAACCAGTAGGACCTGATGGAGGAACAATAGAGCCCCGAGTACCAGCCCATTAAGTGACCAGATGGAGGAAAAATAGAGTCCTGATTACCAGACCAGCTAGGACCGATGGAGGAACAATAGAGCCCTGAAGTACCTGGCCATTTAGGAACTGATGGATGGAACCGCTAGAGCCCTTGAGTACCAGACCATTAGGACCAGATGTGAAGGAACAATAAGACCCAGAATACCAGACCATTAGGACCTAATGGAGGACAATAGAGCCCTGGAGTACTCAGACCATTAGGACCTGATGGAGGAACGCTAGAGCCCTGAGTACCAGGCCATTAGGACCTGATGGAGGAACAATAGAGTCCTGAGTACCAGACCATTAGTGACCAGATGGAGGAACAATAGAGTCCTGAGTAACAGGCATTAGTGACCTGATGGAGGAACAATAGAGCCCTGAGTACCAGACCATTAGTGACCAGATAGAAGTCCTGAGTACCAGACCAGTAGAACTGAGTACCAGGCCATTAGAACCTGATGGAGGAACAATAGAGCCTGAGTACCAGACCATTAGTAACCTGATGGAGTGACAATAGAGCCCTGAGTACCAGACCATTAGTGACCTGATGAAGGACAATAGAGCCCTGAGTACCAGGCCATTAGAACCTGATGGAGGAACAATAGAGCCCTGAGTACCAGACCATTAGTAACCTGATGGAGTGACAATAGAGCCCTGAGTACCAGACCATTAGTGACCTGATGAAGGGACAATAAGCCCTGAGTACCAGATCATTAGGACCTGATGGAGGGTCAACAGAGGGCTGAGTACCAGCCATTAGTACCTAATGAGGGTCAACAGAGGGCTGAAAACCAGGCCATTAGGACCTGATGAAGGGTCAACAGAGGGCTGAGTACCAGACCATTAGGACCTGATGGAGGTCAACAGAGGCTGAGTACAACCATTAGGAGCTGGATGGAGGTCAACAGAGGGCTGAGTACCAAGCCATTAGGAGCTGATGAAGGGTCAACAGAGGGCTGAGTACCAGGCCATTAGGACCTGATGAAGGGTCAACAGAGGGCTGAGTACCAAGCCATTAGGAGCTGATGGAGGGTCAAACAGAGGGCTGAGTACCAGACCATTAGGACCTGATGGAAGGTCAACAGAGGGCTCAGTACCAGGACATTAGCGACTGCGGTCATTAGAGAGTGGGTACTACCAATTCATCAGCACCATTAATGTAGCCTACAGAGCATCTCTGAGCAGGAGAAACCATGACTCAATCATCATGTGGGATTTTACTGAATCATGAACTGCTGGTGTGGCGGTAATATGGTCACCACAACACCTCTAGCTGGGAGGGTTAGGAGTGTAGGTTAGGAGTATGGAGTAGGAATACAGTCTCCCAGGATCCTAAAAATATGTCATGCTCTGTTGTGTGATCTACTGTACTCCTCTGTTGTTATCCAGGCAAGTTGATGTTTTTGTGGATCTACCTGAGTCAGGAGAGAACTGAGAAATTTCCGTTAGGCCAGCTGCAAAAGTCATAATTAGCAATATTGTAAAAATTCATGAAAAAAACATTTTCTTTTTTCATTTAAGGTTAGGGTTAAGCATTAGGTTAGCAGTGTGGGTAAGGTTGGGTTAGAGTTAGGTTCGGTTTATAATCTGATTTTATGACTTTGTTGCTCTTCCAGCTTGTGACCACTCTGCAGAGCTGCCTCCAGAACAACATTCATGACGAGAAATGCTAACCTGCTTAAAAGCATTGAGTGGTCAGGACATGCAGTTTGAGAGTCAAATCCGACGGCGCAGGTGATAATTCTACACATCCGGTTGGTAAGAAAGTTTGCATTACATTTTTCCATTTGAGTAAAAGGATAATATCAAACATTGTTGTTGTGTGCCAGGTCCCTCTGAGGTGTGTTCATGGATTTATAATCTACAGAAAGTGTTCTCTCATGCAGCCAGCCAGCACACTCTCTCTCTCTCTCTTCTCTCTCTCGTCTCTCTCTCTCTCTCTCTCTCTCTCTCTCTCTCTCTCTCTCTCTCTCTCTCTCTCCTTCTCTCTCTCTCAAATGGCAATTGTATCAACATCTTCAAGTCATTATCAATAAGAAAGTTCTAGTCATATATTCACCACTTGACAAAATACATTTAAGTGGAGAGCCCCAGAAGCAGTGAGCCATCCCATTCCATCCCATCCTAAGCCAAACCTTTCAAGTGCATTGATTCAGTAGCAACATGAGCTCTATTGATTATTACCTAAACTCATAAACAAACACAGTGTGATACCCTGGCTGTGGATTCTGAAAACGAATTGCTCTCATGAAGCAGAGTGGGGTTTAATGTCATTACAATGTACATGCTAGAGCTCTTTACAATTCAATTAGGAGGCTCTAAATAAAACAAAAAACACTTCATAGGAGCTGAGGGTAACACTAATGTAGCGGTTATTTGACTATATCAACTGCATGACTGCAATAGCATTTCAGAGGATTTAAGAGATATTTAAGTATTTTCCTTCCCTCATCTTTAGTCATAATTTGGGTAGTTTGCGTAGCTGAGTGGATAGATTAAAGCCACTTCAAATTTTAGTTCAACATTCTCTTCTTAACCCACCCATTTAGAACAGGCAAATATTATATCACTAAAAGAAATAAACAAAGAAAGATGTGATATAAGAATTCAGGGACTAAACAAATCGTAAATATTTAATAGGTACAATATGTTTAAAAAAAAGACTTATTCTGGAACTGATGGACCGTAATGGGAATACACTATGCTAACGTTAGCTCTGCTAGAAATCATACTATATATACTGACATAGACTGACCAGGTAAATTCAATTGATTGGACATGATTTGGATAAGGCACATACCTGTCTATATAAAGGTCCCACAGCTGACAGTGCATGTCAGAYCAAAAACCAAGCCATGAGGTCGATTGAATTACCTGTAGAGCTCCGAGATAGGATTGTGTCGAGGCACAGATCTGGGGAAGGGTACCAAAACATTTCTGCAGCATTGAAGYTCCCCAAGAACACATATTCCTCCATAATTCTTAAATGGAAGAAGTTTGGCCGCCCAGCCAACTATTTCTTTGTTTTTGGCCGAGTGTGGTTCCCAATCAGAGGCAGCTGTCTATCGTTGTCTCTGTTTCGGGATCATATATAAGTTGTCATTTTCCTTTTGAGTTTTGTGGGATCTTGTTTTCTGTTTAGTGTCTGTGCCTGACAGAACTGTTCGCTTTTGTTTTTTGTCTTTGTTATTTTGTTTTGGTGTCATCAATAGAAAGACGATGTACGCCTACCACGCTGCGCCTTGGTCCACTCTTCATTCTACACACGAGAGCCGTTACAGCAATCAATTCTAGAAAAAGGCTGTAACATAAAAAATTTGGAAAAAGTCAAGGGGTCTGAATACTTTCCGAATGCACTGAGTGTACAAAACATATTGAGTTGCACCCACTTTTGCCCTCAGAACAGCGTCAATTCGTTGGGGCATGCGTTCCACAGGGATGCTGGCCCATGTTGACTCCAAGTTGTGGTATGGTGGACCATTCTTGATACACACTGGAAAATGCTGAGTGTGAAAAACCCAGCAGTGTTGCAGTTCTTGACACACTCAAATTGGTGCGCCTTGCACCTCCTACCATACCCGTTCAAAGGCACTTAAATATTTTGTKTTTTCCATTCACCCTCTGAATGGCACATATACACAATCCATGTCTCATTTGTCTCAAGGCTTAAAAATCCTCTTTAACCTGTCTCCTCCCCTTCATCTACACTGATTGAAGTGGATTTAACTTCTCTAGGGTAGGGGGCAGCATTCGGAATTTTGGATGAAATGCATGCCCAAATTAAACGGCCTGTTTCTTGTGCCCAGAAGATATGATATGCATATAACTGGTAGATTTGGATAGAAAACACTCTAAAGTTTCCAAAACTGTTACAATAGTGTCTGTGAGTTTAACAGAACTGATTTTGCAGGCGAAAACCTGAGAAAAATCCATTCAGGAAGTAGTTTTTTTTTTGGTTTGTAGTTTTCTATTCAATGCCATTACAGTATCCCTTGACTTAGGACTCAACTTGCAGTTTCTATGCCTTTCACTAGATGTCAACAGTCTTTAGAATGTGTTTCAGTCTTGTATTCCGAAAAATTAGGAAGTAAGAGCAGTCTGAATGAGTGGACCCTAAAGTTTCACGGAGCTTTTTCCTGCGCAAGACCGAGAGAGTGCGTTTCTTGTTTACATTTTATATTGACGGCGTTATTGTCCGGTTGAAATAGTATCCATTATTTAGGCTAAAAACAACCTGAGGTTTGAATATAATCATCGTTTGACATGTTTCTATGAACTTTACGGATACAATTTGGATTTTTTTTGTCTTCCTGTTTTGAAGAAAATGCGCGAACAAAACTGAGGTTTTTGGGTATAAAGAGACTTTATCGAACAAGAGGAACATTTATTGAGTAAATGAGTGTCTGCTGAGTGCAACCATATGAATATCATCAAAGGTAAGGGATTAATTTTATCTCTATTTCTAAATTGTGTAACTGTTCTATCTGGCTGGCTACTGTTTGTAATTATTTGTCTTGTGGGCTATGTTCTCATAATCGTAATGTATGCTTTCACCGTAAAGCATTTTTAAAATCTGACACCGTGGTTGGATTCACAAGAAGTTKATCTTTAAGCCTATGTAAAATATGTTTTGTTTTCCGAATTTTTATAATGAGTATTTCTGTATTTGAATTTGCCGCCCAGCAGTTTCACTGGCTGTTGAAGTGGTGGGACGCTACCGTCTCACGTGCCCAAGAGAGGTTAAAAGTTGACATCAATAAGGGATCAAAGCTTTCACCTGGTCAGTCTATGTCATGGAAAAAGRAGGTGTTCCCAAGCTCTGTGAATTCAGGTTTTATATGATTATTTTTCTAAATGTAGTTATCGACATAGCCTGGTTCTGTTCAATGTTTTCTACCTATATAGTATTCTAAATACCCCAATTCAAACAAGAGGAAAACTGCTGCCACCAATTTTCGAAATTGCACCTTGTGTATTCTAACTCCCAAAAGTAAATTGAGACCCTGACTTAGGTCCCCAATTTATTTATTTATTTTTATATAAATTACTGAGGTCTGGAGCTCGATGTCCTAATACCGTATGTAGCTACGGCCCTGCTTGAGTCACTACTTGGGCAAAACCATTGCCTCAACATTTAGGGGTGTACCACGGGAAAAGAAGAGTGTGCTTCTCAATCAACTGCAGGTGATTACGCTCACATCTGCAGGCAGAGCTCCGAGAAGTGGCACCAAACACAAGACAAACACAAACACTGGAAATTAATCCACGAACAGAAGGTAAATAAATCGACTGGAGTTACAAAGATAACTGGGTAACTTGCTAGCAGTAAGGTAAGAGGAGTATTATATCTACCACAACCTTACCAGTTCCAACAGGAGTTACACTTATCTGACCTAGGAACTGTGCTGAGAAGCCAGGGTTTCCAAAACTAGGGGTCGCCTGATTTTAAAATTGGGAGAAAAGAGGACATCTGTGTGTGGTTCATAAAACCGGGGAAACGTCAGTAAACTCTAGTAGCCGCTACAGGAGGTTGTAATAAACAGAGCAGTTTCTGTTTTCTTCCTACAAATGTGGCTCTATCTTTTGAATGGTTTAAGAAAATATTATGACCCCATCACTGACAGATAAGACTCTCAGGAACACATACATACTGTTTCCCTCTACTATACACACAAGCAGGTTGGACCGTGTGGACAATACTATGCACTAAGACTGGGGGGAAAAGAACATCATCAATGATGACGTTCTTTTCTACACAGAAYATCATACAACATTATTGCCTGATGATCTTCAGATCTTCTGAACTTCGCAATACCTTTCTGATGCATTTCAGTCACTTCAAACCATTTCAGAATAAAATACTGTGAAAGAAAACACTGTCAGGCTGATTTGTAATAGACTATCAAGTAAACGTTYGCCGTTGATCACTTTTTTTTACATGGTTGGGCCATTAAATAATTTATATATCAAAATGMGGTCGCGGGCCCAATCATTTGGGAACCCCTGCTATAAGCAATCAACATCATAATAATAATGAAATTAAACAATTAAACATCATACATTTTAACAATTGAAACAGAAGCAATGTTAAAGACAGATCAAAAACTTTTAAATAATGAAGAAAGAAAAAAATGCAATTCTACAGGGATGATCACTGATTACAGGCCAGAGGAATCATGCACAGTCCCTGAAATGTATGTTGGTGATTTTAGAATCAGGTCACATCATGTGCTTCCACTATAGGAGATGTCTATATTTGAAATGWATTTCATCCCCACAGTATGGATTCACCTCACGTGTTATTACATTAATTAAATATGTATACTGTGGTATATTTAATGAGCTACGTCCATGTGGATTTGAAGGCTGTAGTGAACTGCTGAGTACTCCCTACGTCTTATCCAAAGACCACGGTCAGATGAACAATATCCCCAAAGAATACTAACAGTTAATTGTGAATAAGCACATTATCTATCACTTTGGTCATGATGATGCAGAGAGATCAAAGATTGTAGGAGAGTAAAGAGATGAAAAGATCATCTCAGACTGTAAATTTGTTTAGTTTACCACAAACATCCAGAGGGCTAGTTTGACATCTTGTGTCAAAGACTTTCATTGACACAAGTAGACACATACACGCACGCACGCACGCACACACATACACACACTCAGTGTCATGTTTTGTCTTTGATCATGTCTTGTCCCTGTGCTTCCCTCTGCTGGTCTTATTAGGTTCTTTCTCTTTCTCTCTCTCTATCGTTCCGTTCCTGCTCCCAGCTGTTTCTCATTCTCCCTACGACCTCATTTACTCTTTCACACCTGTCCCCTATTTTGCCCTCTGATTAGAGTCCCTATTTCTCCCTCTGTTTTCCGCTCCTGTCCTTGTCGGATTCTTGTTTGATGTTTGCTGTTCCTGTGTCCTTGTTCCGCCCTGTCGTGTTCTCTGCCTTCTTCAGATGCTGCGTGTGAGCACGGTGTCTATGTCAGCTACGGCCTGTGCCTTCCTGAAGCGACCTGCAGTCTGTGGTCGCGTCTCCAGTCGTTCCTCTCTATTGCCGAGAGGATTTCAGTTTCCTGTTTTGGATTACCATTGATATATTCCAGGAGAATCATTATTTGTTTATACTGGAATAAAGACTCTGTTACTATTACGTCGCTTTTGGGTCCTCATTCATCAGCATAACAGAAGAATCCGACCAAGATGGACCCAGCGACTATGGATTCTCTCAACACTGCCGTCGAGTTCCAGGGAGCAATGCTCGGCAGACACGAGCAGGAATTGTTTGCTGCTCGTCATGCCGTTGAGACCCTGGCCGCTCAGGTCTCCGATCTCTCTGGACAGTTTCAGAGTCTTCGTCTCGTGCCACCAGCTACTTCCTGGTCTTCCGAGTCTCCGGAACCTAGGGTTAACACCACCATGTTACTCTGGGCAGCCCACTGAGTGTCGCTCTTTTCTCACCCAGTGTGATATTGTGTTCTCTCTCCAGCCCAACACGTACTCTAGTGAGAGAGCTCGGATCGCTTACGTCATTCACTCCTTACTGGTCGGGCTCGGGAGTGGGGCACAGCTATCTGGGAGGCAAGGGCTGAGTTTCTAACGATTATCAGAACTTTAAGAGGAGATGATCCGGGTTTTTGATCGTTCAGTTTTGGAAGGAGGCTTCCTGGGCCCTGGCTTCCCTATGTCAAGGTGATCGATCCATAACGGATTACTCTATAGAGTTTCGCACTCTTGCTGCATCCAGTGACTGGAACGAGCCGGCGTTGCTCGCTCGTTTTCTGGAGGGACTCCACGCAGAGGTTAAGGATGAGATTCTCTCCCGGGAGGTTCCTTCCAGCGTGGACTCTTTGATTGCACTCGCCATCCGCATAGAACGACGGGTAGATCTTCGTCACCGAGCTCGTGGAGGAGAG
>NC_036839.1:38426972-38432912 GCF_002910315.2 Salvelinus sp. IW2-2015 | reverse complement strand
CGAGAGAGTGTCACTTGTCAAAACATTTCAGAATAAAATACTGTGAAAGAAACACTGTAGGCTGATTTGTAATAGACTATCAAGTAAACGTTGGCCGTTGATCACTTTTTTTTACATGGTTGGGCCATTAAATAATTTATATATCAAATGGGTCGCGGGCCCAATCATTTGGGAACCCCTGCTATAAGCAATCAACATCATAATAATAATGAAATTAAACAATTAAACATCATACATTTTAACAATTGAAACAGAAGCAATGTTAAAGACAGATCAAAACTTTTAAATAATGAAAAAAAAAAAATGCAATTCTACAGGGATGATCACTGATTACAGGCCAGAGAATCATGCACAGTCCCTGAAAATGGTATGTTGGTGATTTTAGAATCAGGTCACATCATGTGCTTCCACTATAGGAGATGTCTATATTTGAAATGAATTTCATCCCCACAGTATGGATTCACCTCACGTGTTATTACATTAATTAAATATGTATACTGTGGTATATTTAATGAGCTACGTCCATGTGGATTTGAAGGCTGTAGTGAACTGCTGAGTACTCCCTACGTTTATCCAAAGACCACGGTCAGATGAACAATATCCCCCAAAGAATACTAACAGTTAATTGTGAATAAGCACATTATCTATCACTTTGGTCATGATGATGCAGAGAGTCAAAGATTGTAGGAGAGTAAAGAGATGAAAAGATAATCTCAGACTGTAAATTTGTTTAGTTTACCACAAACATCCAGAGGGCTAGTTTGACATCTTGTGTCAAAGACTTTCATTGACACAAGTAGACACATAACGCACGCACAGCACGCCGCACGCACACGGACACACTACAACATTCGACACTGGCGACACTGGCAGACACTCAGCACACTGCAGACACTGCGAGACATCAGGACACTCAGACACTCAGACATCGACACTCAGACACTCAGACACTTCAGACACTCACAACTCAGACACTCAGACACTCAGACACATCAACTAGACCACTCAGACACTCAGCACACTCAGAGCTCAACATCAGACAGACATCAGACCACTCGAGACACTCAGACACTAGACACCAGCCAGCCTTTAGAATAAAAATTGGAGGGTAATGTCCTTATTCCACAGGGAAAGTTTAGTTGGTATCTCCAGTCCTATGCTGGCGTCCAGGTGACCTACAATCAGTCAGGTGATCTACAAACATGCAGGTGACCTAAAAGCAGCCTGGTGACCTACAAGCAGTCAGGTGCTACAGAGCAGCTGGTCGCTACAAGCAGTCCAGGTGGACCTACAACAGCCAGGTGACCTAAAAGCAGCAGGTGACCTACAAGCATTCAGGTGACCTAAAAGCAGCCAGGTGACCTACAAGCAGTCAGGTGACTACAACCAGCCAGGTGACCTAAAAGGAGCCAGGTGCGCAAAGCATCAGGTGACCTAAAAGCAGCCAGGTGACCTACAAGCAGTACAGGTGACCTACAAGCAGCACAGGTGACCTACGACCAGTCTGGTGACCTACAAGCAGCAAGTGTACAAGCAGTCAAGGTGATAATACAAGAGTCAGGTGAATATACCAGACACGAAGTCAGGTGACCTACAAGCAGTGCCAACGGCATGTTTTTACACGCTGAATGATACCTTTCCTCCCTTCCTCTCCCCTTTCTCACACCATCCTCACCCCCCACCGTTAGTTCAAATATTCCCACTCGTGTTTTGTTCTGCTCCCCTTTGGGATGACGCATTGTGTGAGCTGTGTGTGTGGTTGTTTGTGCATGTGTGTGTGAGCGCACAATCAATCCCATTGAAGGTGAGAGAGGAGGTCTGTGAAAAGCAGCATAAACGAGGGAACGCCATGGGAATAGAAATAGTTTGTTGTTTGACTTGTTTCACTGTGGAGAGGGGGAGAGGGGGGGAGAGGGGGCAGGGAATCTGTGGAGGGGAGAGGGCAGAAGTGGAGTAAGGGGAGGGCGGGGCGGGCAGGGGGAGGGAAGGAGAGCGGGGGGGCAGGGGGCAGCGAAGGGGATGCCAGGGGAGAGAGGGGGAAGAGGGGAGGGGACGGGAGGCAGGGGGGAGGATGCGGGGAGGCAGGGGGAGAGGGGAGGCAGGGGAGGGGGCGGGGGGGGAGCGGAGAGGGGGTAAGGGCGCAGAGGAGCGAAAGCAGATAGAAGGGAGAAGCGATAAAGGGGAAGATATAACGGCACTAGAGAGCAACAGGCAGAAAATCCATAAATGATTTAGAAGAGGAGGAAGGAAAAGGTTAAGCTTTGATTATTAAATGACAGATTACCCTTTGCTCCTTTCTAGTGCAACGCATTCACAATATCTTATGGAAATGTTTAATCAACAACCCGCAAATACAAAAAACGTAGGCTAGAGTGGTCATATCGTTTTTGGAAGGGATGACGCAGTTACTGTAGGCTAGAGAAAGATAATTCAATTACTGCCTGTTGCTGTGTGTCTGCGTTCAGTTATTATACTTCATTTTAATTTTATGTTCCGCTACGTAACTCTGAACTAGCTTCCCGCTGGATTATGCGGGCGGTGTGTTGTGTCATGTCTGGTGTGCGTGCATTTGTGTATCTGCGTGTGTGACCGATGTGAGTGTTGTTAATGTGGTGTTGTGTGATCTGCTGATGTAAAGGCTTGTAATGGCTCTGTGTTGTCTACTGCTGATGAGATCTTCAGAGTGTGGGAGACTGTTCGTGGAAGAGGTCGAATCACACTACAGTTCTTATGAATAACATCATTATATACTGTCTTATATAGAGAAGATGGTCGTTATTGGACACAAGCTGTGTTGCTGATTGCCTGTGGAGGAGGAAGGGAGAGCGCAACTCTTGTTATAATTGGCACACGTGCTGTGTTGTTGGTCTGTGTGGGTTGTGGTGGTGTGAAAGAGAGAGAGAGAGAGAAGATGAGGAGAGAAGAGAGAGAGAGAGAGAGAGAGAGAGAGAGAGAGAGAGAGAGAGAGAGAGAGGAGAGAGAGGAACAAGCCTTAATAATGGTATGTTCTGTCATCTCCTGTCTAGGTTCTGCTCAGGGCTCTGATGCTAAATGTGACCGTACAGGGACACAGCAACGTCACACCGACCAACATCCTCAGCATTGACCAACCAGACAAACATCCTCAGCATGCAAACCGCCAGACATCTATGCCCAGTGGCCAACCAGACAACATCCCAGGCATGGCCAACGTAGACCACACTCCCCCGCATGGCCAACCAGACCAACATCCCAGCATTGCCAACATAGAGCTCAACAGTCCCCATGCATGGCCAACTAAATCAACATCCCTTCCAGCCATGGGCAACTAGACCAACAATCCTCCCAGCATTGCCAAACTAGTACACCATCCTCATCAACTGCCAAACAAGCAGACCAATGCGCATGGCTGGCCAACCAGAGCCAACATCACCAGCATGCAAATAGACCAACTCCCCCGCATGGCCAACTAAATTAAAGCAGTCCCTCCAGCATGGCCAACTTAGACCAACACCCAGCATGGGCAAACTAGACCAACATGCCCATCATGTCCAACCAGACCAACAGTCCGCGTCAATGGGCCAACCAGGACGCGAACATCCCGCCATCATGACCAACTAGACCAACTATCGCCAGGCATGGGCAAACTAGACAACATCCTGCCAGCATGACAACTAGAGCAACATCCATGCATGTCCAACCAGACCAACCCATCGCCATCATGGCCAAGCCAGACAACATGCCGCGCATCATGACCAGACTATGGACCACGATATGCTCGCAGCATGGCCAACTAGACAACATCCCTGGCACTGGACCAACTAGACCAACATCCGATGCATGTCCAAGTCGCAGACCAACATGCCCGCCATGCATGGCCAGACAGACCCAACAGTCCCGCCATCATGACCAATCTAGACCAACTCCTGGCATGGCGCAACCAGACCAACATCCCCATGGCATTGGCCAAACCAGAACCAACATCCCGCAGCATGGCCAAGCTAAGACCGGCCAACATCTCAGCATGGCCAACAATCCTAGGTTAGCCTCGCCGTTAATGGAGCCTCAATGAGGTAAAGAGCAATCTTGCCTGGTCCCAGATCTGTATGTTGCTGTGGATTATAATTGGCAGGATACTGGTGTGTCAGAGGAGGCTTGGTGGGAGGAGTTATAGGAGGAGCGAGCTCATCGTAACTGGCTGTTGAATGGTTATACGTTTGACTGGTGTTTGCTCCATTCCACTTAATTGCCCAATTGCCAAGCCTTACAATGAGGCCGTGTCCTCTATAGTGTCCTCCCAACAGCTCTCTGCTGTTGTGTCCATAACAAATACTTTGTCTGATCCTCAACTGTTTGTGTACGTCTTCTTATGTCTACAGGGGACATATTAGCAGGTACCAGTCAAAGAGTTTGGACACACGCTACTCATTCCAGTTTAATGTTGTACTATTTTCTACAATTGGTAGAATAATAAGTGAAGACATCAAAAACTTGAATAAACATCATATGGAATAAATGTGGTCATCAAAAAAGTGTTAAACAAATCAAAATATGAGTTATATTTGAGATTCTTCAAAGTAGCCACCCTTTGCCTTGATGACAGCTTTGCACACCCTTGGCATTCTCTCAACCAGCTTCATGAGTAGTCACCTGGAATGCATTTCAATTAACAGGTGTGCCTTGTTAAAAGTTCATTTGTGGAAATTATTTCCTTCTTCATGCATTTGAGCCAATCAGTTGGGTTGTGACAAGGTAGGGGTGGTATACATAAGAGCCCTATATGGAAAAAGACCAAGTCCATATTATGACAAGAACAGCTCAAATAAGCAAAGAGAAACAACAGTCCACCATTACTTTAAGACATGAAGGTCAGTCAATGCGGAAAATGTCAAGAACTTTTAAAGTTTCTTCAAGTGCAGTCGCAAAAACCATCAGGCGCTATGATGAAACTGGCTCTCATGAGGACCAACACAGGAAAGCAAGACCCAGAGTTACCTCTGCTGCAGAGGATACGTTCATTAGAGTTAGCAGCCTCAGAAATTGCAGCCCAAATAAATGCTTRYWAGAGTTCAAGTAACAGACACATCTCAACATCAACTGTTCAGAGGAGACTGCATGAATCCGACTTTCATGGTCGAATTTCTGCAAAGAAARCACTACTAAAGGACACCAATAAAAGAAGAGACTTGCTTGGGCCAAGAATCATGAGCAATGGACATTAGACCGGTGGAAATCTGTCCTTTGGTCTGAAGGACACCAATAAAAGAAGAGACTTGCTTGGGCCAAGAATCATGAGCAATGGACATTAGACCGGTGGAAATCTGTCCTTTGGTCTGATGAGTCCAAATTTGAGATTTTTGGTTCCAACCGCCGTGACTTTGTGAGACACAGAGTAGGTGAACAGATGGTCTCTGTATGTGCGGTTCTCACTATGAAGCATGGAGGCGGAGGTGTGATGGTGTGGGGGAGCTTTGCTGGAGACACTGTTAGTGATTTATTTAGAATTCAAGGCACACTTAACCAGCATGGCTACCATAGCATTCTGCAGCGATACGCCATCCCATCTGGTTTGCGCTTAGTGGGATCATTTGTTTTTCAACAGGACAAAGAKCAAAAACACAKCTCCGGGCTGTGTAAGGGCTATTTGACCAAGAAGGAGAGAGATGGAGTGATGGAGTGCTGCATCAGATGACCTGGCCTCCACAATCACCCGACCTTAACCCAATTGCGATGATTTGGGATTATTTGGATCACAGAGTATTTGCCCTTCCTCTTTAACTACTCGAGCAAGACTCCACAGTCTGAACAGAACACAGTCTGAACAAAACAAAGTCTGAACAGAACACGGGGAATTCAGAGCAGTGTCATAATCACTCAACTCATTGCTAACTTCTAATGGTTCTCCATCCTGACTTATCCTCTGAAAAGAGACAGTCCTCCCTCCCTCCCTCCCTCCCTCCC
>NC_036839.1:38424523-38426734 GCF_002910315.2 Salvelinus sp. IW2-2015 | reverse complement strand
GGCGTCAGTGACCCCCCTCCCCTCCAAAAAACCTGTCATGCCAAATTAGCACCATACATTCAGGGCACAAACCCACCGGGGGTTCTGACCTCAGGGTTCCCAATATTTACGTCACTCATCACTCAGAATCATATTAACATTCACACAGGTCATGGAAAAAAAGCTGTAAAACTGTATAAAACTGCATTGCTTCATCTGCTGCATTCCTCAGCTATGGAAAACAAGAAGTAACGAGAAAGCGGACCAACTGAAAGACGAGGATTAGGCTATTGATAGAAGGGAGGGAGGAGGAGGGGAGGAGAGGGGAGGGAGGGAGGGAGGGAGGAGGGAGGGAGGGAGGGAAGGCGAGGCACACACACACACACACACACACACACACACACACACACACACACACAAAAACACACACCTCAAGATACCAAGCTTATTCACTCACCTCAGTAGTTACAATGCTAGCTCAGCACTGCGAATAAACACTAGTTTCGTTTTTTACCTTGCCAACTACATCAGTCAAATAAAGAGTAGCCAGTTTCTGCGCTGCTTGCTTTTAAAGCTCGGTGAAAGGGGCGCAACAGATATATACTGAACTATGCTCCCAGCCCACTCTGTGGTGTCTGCGTGGTCCTAAATCCACCCGGCTGAACACTCCAAACAGCCTACCCAACCACTCGGAGGCGTCCGCATTGTCCGAAAGCACACTTATTGTATCATATTGCAATGGTAAAACTGAAGAGGGACAAAAATGCAATTGCAGAATCCCCCCCCCCCCGTATTCTGAATTTGTATTTTTGTCCCCCCCATGACCCCTTTTCCCCAGTGAAAGTTGCGCCCCTGAGTGATTTGATTTACTGTAGTGGATGGTGAATGTGATTCTCTGTGACTCTGTCTGCTCTGGCTGAGATGGGAGTGCTGGGAGGTGGTGGTACGCCTAACATAATCTTTGATGTCTGTAATGAAGTACAAAGACACTCATGCTAGTGATGCGCGAGTCAGCTGTTTGTTCACCCGAACAGGCCCGCAATTACTAATAACCCATCCGCAAGGCCCGTACCTGGCGGAACGATTGGACAGGCCTTTTTAGACAGGAATATGTTTCTGCTTGTAATTTCAGACATTTTGCTAGGCTATTTGTTAGTCAACTTGCCTATAATTAAATACATGCAGCTTCTCTTCTGTCATTACTTGTTGCCCTAGAACACTAAATCAACCTTGCTCCCCAGAACAATGTCATAAATCGATTGAATTAATGCTTCAACCTAGTTGACATCGGTAAAGTTTGTTTACTCCTTCATCTCTGCTTCTCTCACGCAGCGAAGCTGTTTAAGGAGCGAGGAGAAAATGCAAAAAATAAAAATACTGAAATATTTTCTGTCCAAAATTTCAGTTTGACGGATTTTAAGGAAATTAAAAGCTGTTAAAACGACGGCAAGATTTAAGTTCAGCTTGGATGCATATTTTATGTGATTGAAGTAATTTTACTGAAATTAATTCTGTAGGAGTTAATATTAAGGCTGTATGAGCGGTTGTAGACCTACAGTCAGTGTCCAGATTTCAGTTAAGCTACTATTCCATTTAGCCCATCTGAACAGTACAGTTCACTTAGACGTGCCATTTTGAAGTCCACATCTTGTGACTGTCTAATTTGTATAGCGTCTTACAATTGRCACACATAACATAGTTATCATCCTCTTTTACCACTTCACCAAATCTTTCCCAAACACGAGGCTACTGTTCTGGCCCTCCTTCTATTCATTTTTAACTTTCCACTGCTTTTCTCTTATTGAATTCAACTTTGACATTGTCCTTTTTGCCTCAGTGGATCAACATTTTCTGCCCAAGTTACCAAAAGCATTTGGCAATTGGCATTTATTGGCACGCTACAGTTCTGCCATAAAGCAAGGGTGTCAAACTCATTCCACCGAGGGCCAAGTGTCTGCGGGTTTTAGTTTTTTCCTCTCAATTAAGACAAGTAGGTGAGGGAAGTTCCTTACTAGTGACCTTATTCCACGGAGGGCCAAGTGTCCACGCACTCCTCCCTTGTACTCGATTGATGAATTGAGTTTGAKACATACACTACCGTTCAAAAGTTTGATGTCACAAAGAAAAGCACATTTTTTGTCCATTAAAATAACATCAAATTGATCAGAAATACAGTATAGACATTGTTAATGTTGTAAATTACTATTGTAGCTGGAAACGGCAGATTTTTTT
>NC_036839.1:38414432-38423320 GCF_002910315.2 Salvelinus sp. IW2-2015 | reverse complement strand
GCCTCTTCTACTGTTGAGTCAGTCACCATGATTCATCACAGGGAGTGGATGTTATCTCGTGCTCTGTAATAATCTGAGGCCTCTTGTTAAGTCTCGTGATGTATGGTTCACTTCAACCATAAGAGAAGAGAATGATATCTAATGTGTGTGTGTGTGTGTGTGTCTTAATAACAATACCACCGGTTTTAGTGTATCTGGAAGTTATGCTTGAGTAAATACCTAATTAAATGCATTGTTTCAATGGGATGTGTAACTAAAGAACTAGAGGTATTTGTAGATCATAGGATAGTACTCAGAGCCCTTAAACAGTTTCATAGTGCTCAGGACACACAACCTACACTCAACCCAGCATCCAAACATAGACAGCATGTCCTAAAGTCCAACCATACAGCACACATCTACTGAACACACTCTTATGTGTGCTCTTTCTGTAACCTTCTGTACCATACGGACTACGTTTTGATGGGCTGATTCAGCCGCCTAATTGACATATTACCCAGCTGACCTTGCGTGGTCTTTATCTTCCTACGCATCCTAAATACAGAGAACTGAGCACTGTGCACTCATTCACACACTTTACAAGCAAGGAACATGCGCACATATATGTAACATATGTGTGTATGCGTGTGTGTGTTAGCGTGGGTGTGTAATCTGTGTGTTATCATTTTGTGGCCAGCCTTGCAGAGTCTTGTCAGAGTACGTGAGGAATACCCTGAGTAATCCAAGATTGTAGGTGAGGATAAGTTCTGGAAAGGATTTTTCCTTTCAGCTCAGTGGAAAAAGACTGGTAAGCCCCTTTGGTGATGCGTTCTCGTTCTCTCTCTCTCTCTCTCTGACACACACACACACACCTTTTCTTTCTTCTCTTGCACATGGTTGATCTATTTCTCCCTCCCTCGACTTATATCGCTTTCTCTCTCTCCCTCCCTCATACAAGCTTCATCCTTTTCCTTTTTCATTTATTCAAATCTCTTTCTCACACTCTCTATCCATTTCTCTCTCTCCCTTCCTTTTCAGTTTTTTTGTAAACCTACTCTGGTGAATCCTTTCCATTAGAGAGGCTTGAGTGTGGGAAAATAATGTTGTATTCGTTTCTCGCTCTCTCTCTCTGTGTGTGTGTGTGTGTTGTATATAGCTTTCTTGGAAACAAATCAAATCAAAGAGGTAGTAAACACCAACCAGGATTATCCCCTTTATGTCTGGGCTTGGATGTAGTCAGAAGGGGAGAGAAAGGGAGAGAAGGAGAGAGAAATAAAAAGAGAGATAGAGGCCGTCAGTGAACAGACAGCTTCGTTGCTAAGTTGCTAAGAGACCAGGAGGTTGTCCCAACACAGAAAATCACCCAAACCAGGCGTGACACCTGCAGAGGAGTGGAGAGGATAGGAGTGGAGAGGAAAGGGGTGAATAAGAGTGGAGTGGAGAAGAGTGAAGGGGATAGGATAGGATAGGATAGGAGAAGAGTGGAAAGGAGAGGGTGCTCTGTTAATCATCCTGCATTGAACCCTGGAACTGACTGCTACTCTGACCTCAACACAGCCTTGCAACCCACTCCTCCTCTCCTGTAATGCAGCGCACGCCATAGAGAGATGAGAGGGAAAGAGGGGGGGGGAAGGGGGGGGGGGGGGTGAAGAATGGGCAGTGATGGAAGAAAGGTGTCGACAAGCATAAGAGAGAGAAAGGCGACGGTAAAGTAAATATACAGTGACACCCCTCCAATCCCAGCACCTTTCGACATCCTTACTGTAGAAGTATTACAGACCGTAAGGAAAGGAAGAAACGGAGGTGCTTGAGGTGTGTCGTGTGTGGTGCTGTGTGTACTGTGTTTTGCATGTGCGTGGCGTGGCGGTGATCCACTTTACAATTATCATCCTCAATACCTCATATTCACTTTCAGCTGTGTTAGTGCATGGTGGACCACCACCATTAGTAAGATAGACTGTCTCAGAAAAACACAATGAGAACTACGGAGAAATAGGCAACGTACACGGAACTACGACAGCGACCACCAACAACACAGGACAAGAACGTACGCGCATGACGCAAAAGACAAACACGCAGGAAGGAGACAGGAGAGTGGACGGAACGAATCAGACACCACAAAGAGGAAGAGCAGAGACAGCCAGAGAGCAAATGCGGTCAAAGAAAGTAACGGAGACACAGATAGTGAGGAGAAATAGCCAGACAGAGAGGGAGGAACCAGAAGACAGCACACAGAGGAGAGTAGTAGAGAATAAGAAATCGTACAGACAAAAGATAGCAGCACAGGGGAGTGCGGAAGTGAGAAAGCAAAAAAAACAAGAAGAAGAGAACACAACCAGAGAGAAGAGCAGCAAGATATGGAGGCCGGGGGGGGCGGCAGAGGCGCGGGGGGGAGAGGGTGGTGGACCGGGTGGCGCGAGAGGGGGGCCGAGGCGTCAGAGGGTGGAGGGCGGGGGGGGCGAGAGGGCGAGCGGCGAGGAGAGGCGGCGGGGATGGAGGGCGTCGGCAGGGGCGCGAGCAGCGACCAGCGATCACGAGGCGATGGGGAGGGGGACAGAGAGGGTAGAGAGTTCGAGCGCGGAGATGGGTCAAAGGGGAGTCGGCTGCTACTCACTTCTGCGACGAGGTGGCGAGGGACTGCGCGGGTGGCAACAAGAGGGGCGGGGAAGGGGAGGAGGGGGCGTCGAGGAGAGTGACGGGGTGAGGTGAAGAGGGAGTGTAAGAGAATCAGTGGGGCGGGAGGTCAAGCCGATGGGCGGGGTAAGGAGGAGCGGAGGTGCGGAGAGGCGAGAGGAGAGCGGGGCCGAGAGGTGGGAGGCGAGGTTGGGGTGCGAGGGGCGGGGGTAGCAGGGAGGGGGGGGAGGAGTGGGGGTGGGGGGGTGGAGGGCGAGTGAGAGGGTGAGAGGGGGAGCAGAGGGGAGGGCGGGGGGGTGCGGCGGTCGGAGGGCTCGCGGAGTGACGTGGCGGGGGAGGAGAGGCGGAGGAGTGGGAGAGGGGCGGGAGGGAGGAGAGGAGCGCGGGCTGCGGTGGCAGCCGAGTGGATGCGTGGGCAGGGGGGAGAGTGCGTGCGGGCCGACAGAGAGGGACAGGGGGCTAGCGGGGTGGCAAGCTCAGGAATGGGCTCGACCCGAAACTTATGGTTTGAACGCGGGCGTGGGACGCGAGTCCTCGTCGGAGGGGGTCGGCCTGACTGAGGCGGGGCGATGGACGGCCCATTTGGAATATAGTGATCTGTGCGAGGGTGAGAGAGTAGACCGCCATGTTGACCACTGGGGGAGATTTGTCTGTGGCTGGAACTGCGGGAGTAAGTCGGTCAGTCATCAAATCGTAGAGCTCGTCCTTTGCAAACACAAACAATCGAATTCTTTGGCTCAATGGCACAGTCAAAGAATACCAGTGTGTCTAGCATAAGTCAACGGAGCGCTCTTCGAGCAAACGTCGAGTGGTTGAAACATATCATTCTGTTGAGTATACACTTTGTTTTCAGTGTAGCTTGGTCATGGATGTACTATGGTTATGGAGTTGATTAGTCCATACGGACACTTTCAGGCGCGTGGGCATATTTTTGCAGTACATGGGTGTCAAGCAGAATAGTCCAACGTGAAGAAATAGGGTCAGGTCGTCGGTGAATACGAGGGAGAGAGGATGGGGAGGGGACATAGGTGAGGGGTGAGGGCGGCGCGAGAGAGAGGAGAGTAGGGGCGGGGGGGCTAACTTTTGGCATGTATCGATGGACAAAGGACGAGTAGCAAAATGGTAGTACAGGCTGTGACCCGAGGTAAGATATCAGTAAGACCTAACTGGTCGTGGAATAGCGGGGAGTAGTAGTTTTGAGGACATCATACTAAAAAACCTCGACATTGCCTGATACTGTCGCTAATCGATACATAAAGAGCCATTACACCTCCAAGGAGGAGTGGAATGGATGCTGTTTGGCTTAGTGAGCGATTGGCCACGTGCGTTACGTTGTGCAAGATCGGAGGCCGAGAGAAGACGTTGAATCGGCAGGCGGCGCATGAAAGAGCTACAGCTGTAGCACGGGGCGTAGCAAAGCGACGCGACAGATAATGGGTTGCTGTGGCCACACGGTTCGGCAGAACATGTCGTACATGCTGAAGTGTTACAGCTGGCGGTGCATAGTTCTCGGAAATCGGGTTGGAATTGGTGGTAGGCTTACTTACAATGAGAGGTGAGGGAGTTGTGTAGGAGAACGGGTGGGACGAGGGAAACGTGTGGTGTGCAATGCGCGGGCCGGGAGGTCGTTCGTCGGCACTGGACCACCGGCTGACATAAGGTCGACAGGCTGACGCCGGTGGAAAATCGACACCTGAAGAGAGCACACCCAGCACAACTCGATCCCTGCGCGCCCAACATCCCCAACCCGCGCACCGCTCTAGCACAATCGTTAAGCACGCTCACATACCCCGCCTGGCCTTTCACCAGCGTGCCGCTCACCCACCGCCATTCACCGTCCCGAGCCGCTCTTCCACTTCCGCCACCTACGCCCTCATCGACACGACCAGCCCACTCACATGCAGCCTCCACACCACCCGACCGCCCTCACCCACGCACGCCACCACAACGCCTCCGCCAGCTCGCACAGCCCACGCGCCCAAGCCATCCCACCCCGAGAGCCACACAGCTCGCACCCAGGAGTAGTCTACATCACACGCCCGGACGCCCCACCCACCGCCCACCCGCCTCCTCCACACTCACCGCCACCACTATGCCCATCTCCTTGCGCCGCCCCTTCACGCTCGCAGGCTAGCCACCACTACCTACTCCCGCCGCACATAGAACCAGCATCATCACCCTCCACTCACCAACCACACACTCACCGCCACCCACACGCCCTATAACCCGCTCGCACGCCAGCCACTCACCCCAAGCCACCATACTCCACGCACACCCCACCACCCACCCCGCCCTATCCCCCCCAGGCGACCTCCTCCCGCCACTCCGTCTCACACAATCCTGTGGTCGCCGAGCGTTATCGTATAAAATCAAAGACTGTAGAGCTAAGTGAGTGTGTGGGGAGGAGTGAGTGGGCTGCTAGACGTGTTCAATACCCCGCGCCTCTTTCTACGCTTTCTGACTGCTCGAAATGCAAGTGACGGCATGCCGACATTACATTTGGCGCGCATTAGTCGAGAATCATGCTTAGCATATCCGAGAAATATTGACACACGGAGTAATAGCGTCTACAACTGTCGGTTGCCCACGCGCACGCACTTGGCCGCCTGAGACCAGAGGAGTTCAGGCGTAGCGTGCAGCTCAGGGTCTGAAGGGCCAGCAGACTCGTATGCGGGATTCAGTTAGGCTGTGCGTGCAAGATAGCTCTTACTGTGGCCATGCTGAGCTGGGCATAGTGCGAGGGTATTGGGCAAGTGCTTGAGTGCTGGTCAGGGGAGCGTACACTATTGGGTATGATGAAATTGTATGTGTAGGCCAGGTACGATATGGGGGGATTACGTCACCTGAGCAGGGTTGAGAGGAGGAAGTTGAGATCATACGACTTAGGTGAGTCGAAAGGTAACGTCGAATGTGGGTCTCAAGCGGGGCGGGGCCGGATGGAGGGGCCAAGAATTCTACTTGGTGAGAGGGTGAAAAACTAGGAGTTTGGAATTAGCTCTGGTTGAGGGGGGGAGGCAGTGCGTACTTGTGTGTTGCATCGAGCGAGCACAAGTCGGTTTTCCAATCAATTGTGGTACAGGGGAGCGCGGGACAGAGATTATTTTCCTACTTGAAGTATCCGTCAGCTGCAACGTGTATGCACAGATGTCCAGGTAGGTGTACTGGTGCGCTGGCAGAGGCCAGCTGAGGGAAAATCGCAGGAAACGTTATGTCATCGGCGGCTTTAGAGAGCTGTTCGGGTGAGTGGGCAAGGGGCCTAATTGACAGGTCGAGGGGTGCGTTGAGTGCAGGATGGAAGGGCGTGAGTCGTGGGGGGATGCGGGCGAGAGGCGCGGGTACCGTCAGCCAGTGCCGCTCTTGCTTGGAGCGTACGTCTGGAAGAAATACAAAAGAGAAGTCAGCTGCTCGAAGACGGAGAGAAATAAGATCATGCGTAGGGAGGGGACGGGCCCACAGGGAGTCGTGGTTCGAGTGGGCGCGGGTGGGGAGAATTTTGCCCAAATGCTAGAAGGTACGCACATTGCGTAGGGCCGGTACATAACAGGAGAGTATGCAAGAAGGATGAGGTGGGGCGGGGAGAGGGGAACCACCTGGGGAGGAGGGGAGCGGGGGGTCGGAGCGGGACGCGGGGAGGAGTAGCCGTGCATGAGCGGGCTCCGACTCAGGCGCGGGTGAAGGATGACACCGTCTGTCTCTCAGAGATGAGAGCGCTACTTCTTTGGTACGAAAAGGGTGCGAAGGTCAATGCCACGGAGAATCAGCGAGACAAAAGGAACTTGGTGAAGAATGCTGGAGGCAAAGGCGAGCACTACAGGAGAGAGTATCTAGATGATCCAGGGAAGGGGACGATCCAGGGCAGGTAGACGGGGGTCGACTGAGTAAGTGCGGACACAAACTGCAGTGCGTGAGGCGGAACGAAAGGCGGCAGCCACTGGGGCTCAGAAGACCGGGGTGGGTCGGGGGGGGGTGCAGGTAGCAAAGAGGGGCGAAGAATGCGAGATGGGCAACGAGAGCGACCATGAGGAGGTGAAGCAGAAGAATATGGACGGTGTTTGAGAGGAAGGTCCTCGGAAGTCTGAGTATGAATCCCATCAAAATAAGACTGTGTTGAGGGGGGTGCGGGGCGAGTAAGTGAAGGGCGCACATGCTGGTGATGTTGTTGGAAGGAAAAATGGGGGGAGGGCCTGCACCGATGAAGAGAACAAGCGACCTCTCAGCCAACCGGCGGGGAGGAAGAACGGGAGGCATGCGTAAGCACGAATAATCTGGGGTGCTGTTGCGTGCAGGGAGGCAACTAGGTGCGACTGGTCGCCACAAAATAGAGATGGAGCATCATGAAAGATAATTAATGATGGATGGGATAGTTGATAGCGAAAGCGAGTCAAGACAGGTCGGTACACGGGGAGAGTTAAAGAGCTGGTGGTAAATGGGGTCTGTCCGAAGAATGACGGAGAGAGCTTGGACGGCCCAGAGGCAGTGACGTTCGGGAGGAGAGGGGTTGCCGGGAAGCGAGTGCTGTAATGGACAACAAAGTAGAAGCGTGAGGGAAGTGGGAGCATGCACGAGGCGTTGAAGGCCCGTGGAGCGCTCAGCAGTCCTATATGGGAAAGCGTGGTTGTGTGGCAGAATGAAAAGCAGGGTGCGACGAAAGGAGCCAGCTAAACCTGACTGCAGAACGTGCAGGGGCGCGCAGGGCTCTGTCAGAGGGACGTGGGGCCGAGGAATATGCGAGCGCGCAACTGTGTCTGTGGGAAGCTGGGCTGGGAAGCGTGCACCCGAACGATTGAACTGTCGACTCGTTGAACAGCGAAAACTTGTAAAGGGCAAGTAGGGCAGCTGGACATAACGAATGAGGGAGTGGAGGTAGAACGGCTGGCGGCACTGGCGGAATGGATGAGAGGAGGGAAAAGTAAAAGCTTAATAAATATGTATTCGGGAGCAGTTGGGTCTTCTTATGGCCGGCAGAAGATGAAAGGTGTGAGGTGGAGGCTGCTGCTAAGGCGACAGGAGGAGATTGTACTGATAATCTGACGGAAATGCAAGGGAAGTTCGTGGAAAAGAAGGACTGAGTTTAGAATGATGTGGTGGCTAGAGGAGATGATAATGTGTAAACTGGAGCCGACTGTCACACTTCGGTTACGGCTTCGGACGACATGAAATGGTACCATGCGGCTGATGTTGCTCAGGATGGGAAAAGTGGGAATGTAGGGACTAACCATAGTGTTGATGAGAGAGGTGCGACTATCGGCCTGCACGGCAAATAGGGTTTCAGAGAGCTAAAGGAGTGACGGATTGAGAGTGCCCTGGCCCTCAGGACAGGTATGGATTTAAGCCTTCTGAAAGGGTGGCGAGACAGAGGGAACGGGCGGTGTGAAAAATGGCCGCGAGCGAGACTAAAGATAGTATAGTGCAAGGTGGGGAAGCGAGTGCAAGAAGTAGTATGCAGAAAAAATGATCATACGGGGGGGGGGTAGGTAGCTCGATTTGATAAGGAAAGTGTTTAAAGGGCGTTAGTCTCCGCCTAAAGTAATAAGGTCAAACATACAGAGTAAGGTGGGAAATGTGGTGGTAAGCGGATTTTATGTTAAGTTAGAGTCAAGGTGAGAAGCATCGGGAAGGAGGTGACAGGATTGGTGGCGATAAAAATATGGTGTAGAGTGGCTATGAAAAGTGGTATCAATATACGATGAGCGAAAGGTAGGCAGACAGGTATGTGGGGGACAGTCATATGACTGGCGGTAGGAGGGGGAGAAGACGGTTGTATAAGCATATGTAGTGCGAGAGCTTCAGGAAGAGGTGTGAATAAGTAGAGAGCAGCCAGTATAAATTGTAGGGTCGGTGGTGTGTAGGTGGGGCTGGTGCTGTGGTGGGGGAGACGCCCGTGTGTCGAAGTGTCGGCAGAGCTTATTGCTGATTACATAGAGGGGGGCTGTAAAACATCAGCAAGTGAGGGAAGCGGAGGGAGGGGTGGAAGCGATGGTGCGGAAGCAAGAACTTAAATGATCGGAGTTGGCGAGAAGTGCGCAGAGCAGAGGATGCGGCGGGTTGGTACATGAGTGAGCGATGCCATTAGTTCAGGTCGGTGCTCCATCGGATTCGGGGGCGGAGCTAGGGGATCTGGAAGGCCGCAGGGGGGGGGTTGCATGCGAGATGTAGGCTCGAAAGCAAGGCGAGAGGGGCCGGATTGACGCGGTTGGAGCGAAAGTTTGCGACCTAGGGTTGACGGAGGCGGCAGCTCCCCCAACAAGCACCAGTCCCCAAGATAAAGAGATACT
>NC_036839.1:38411376-38414407 GCF_002910315.2 Salvelinus sp. IW2-2015 | reverse complement strand
AAAGGAGAGATGATGCGAGAGTCTGTACCAATGCGAAGCAGTACTGTACCGCAATCTGGCAGAGTCTGTACCATCCAGAGTCTGTACCCAATGCCAGAGTCTGTACCCAATGCCAGAGTCTGTACCCCAATGCCAAGTCTGTGTACCCCAATGCCAGAGTCTTGTACCCAATGCCAGAGTCTGTACCCAATGCCAGAGTTTGTACCCCAATGCAGTCCAGTGCCAGCGGAGTGGCACAGCACTGACAAACGTTGCTGTCATTCATCTCTCCATTTGACACAGACCACACAACACCACACACACACGACAGCGCACACGACACACACACACACACACACACACACACACACACACACACACACGTATGCATTTCCCCTACAACACTCCCAGCAGGTTGACAACACTCGAAGAGAGGCAGTTACTTTAATTTCACCATTAAGACACACTTTACAAATAGTTATTGTATTCGTTGTTGTTTTCTTTTAACAAGTTGAGATAGTAGCCATTAAAGCTGGAATCTGGTGAAAGTGCCACGTCAGGTAGCGATATTACAACAACAAAGAAGCTACTTCAAACTTTTTCTCCCTGTGTTTGGGTTTTGGGACCTATGACATCATAAATGTTCCACTTTTGGCTAATCTGTCCATAGAACATTCTTCCAGAATTCTTGATGATCATCCAGGTGCTTTTTGGCAAACTTGAGGTGACTTTCTGGACGACATGGGTCCTGTTGTTTCTGGTGAAAACCAATCACTGCATTCCACAGTAGGAACCTCATACCAACTGTCAAGCATGGGGGTGGTAGTGTGATGCTTTGGGGATGCTTTGCTGCCTCAGGACCTGGACGACTTGCCTTAATAGAAGGAATCATGAATTCTGCTCTGTATCAGAGAATTCTACAGGAGAATATCAGGCCATCTGTCTGTGTGCTGAAGCTGAAGCACAGCTGGGTCACGCAGCAAGACAATGATCCAAAACAATAAAGCACATCTACATCAGAAAGGCTGAAAATTAACACATTTCAAGTTTTGGAATGGCCTAGACAAAGTCCAGACCTAATCCCAATTGAGATGTTGGGGCGATTTTAATGTCACTGAGTTAAAGCACTTCTGCATGGAAGAGTGGGACAATCATTCAGTGTCAGAACATTCAGTATCAAAACATGCAAAAATACAGAAAATAGAAAATCAGAAAGGGTCAAATTACTTTTTCACGGCACTGTGCGTACGAGCTTCCAATATAAAATGGATTATAAATGTTGAATATGCCTTGGATCAACATGCTGTATACCCCTAATATTACTGGAATACATTCTCATAACCTGGATAACATTATTGAACAGAAATTTCCGTCTGGAAGTTGATGCTGCCCAACATGTAATATTGATCCACAAATGAATCTATGTATTGTTTTTAAATGTTTTATTGTTTTTTAATTTCACCTTTATTTAACCAGGTAGGCTAGGGTAGGCTTCCCCTCCTCTCCATATCCAGCCATTTGGCACCCTCCTTCCCCCAGGTAGGCTAGTTGAGAGCAAGTTCTCATTTGCAACTTCGACCTGGCTAAGATAAAGCAAAGCAGTTCGACACATACAACAACACAGAGTTACACATGGAATAAACAAACATACAATCAATAATACAGTAGAAAAATCTATATACAGCATGTGAAAATGAGGTAGGATAAGAGAGGTAAGGAAATAAATAGGCCATGGTGGCAAAGTAATTACAATATAGCAATTAAACACTGGAATGGCCTTTCTAAGACCTTAGAAAAGCAGGGTAGAATAGATATAGGTCTGTAGCAGTTTGGTTCTAGAGTCTCCCTCTTTGAAGAGTGGGATGACCCAGCTTTCCAATCTATGGGAATCTCAGCGACTCAACGAAGAGAGTTGAACAGGCTAGTAATAGTGGTTTGCAACAATTTGGCAGAATCATTTTAGAAAGAGACAGGGTCCTGTCACGTTCCTGCTCTTGTTCTTCTGTTTAGTTTTGTGTGTTAGGTGCTGTCAGGACTGAGTTTTGGTGGGCATTCTATGTTGTCTTTTCTATGTTGGTTTTGGGTGCCTGTTATGGGCTCTCACTTGAGGCAGGTGTTTGACGCTGTCCTTGTTGAGAGGTCATATTTAGGTAGTCTGTTCACATGTTTGTCTTGTGGGTGGTTTCTTCCGTGTCTGGTGTCTGTAACACACGCGGGACTTGTTTTCTTTTGTTTGTTCCTGTTCTTGTTGTGTAGGCTATGTTTTCTATTCGTGCGTTCTTCTTGTTTTATGTAAGTTCGTCGTCTAGGGTCTTGTCTACATCCGTTGTTGTTTTGTTAGTTTAGTCAAGTTACGTGTTTTTCTTTCATAAATTAATGCTGTCAAACTCCGCTGCCATTTTGTTCTGATCCCCTGCCTCTCCTCTTCTGATAAGAAGGAGGGGAAACCGTTACGAACCACCCCACCTTCCAAACCAAGCGGCGTGAATTGGAGCAAGTGGCCCTGCTACAGTACACCAGGATTGTTGGACATGGGAGGAGATACTGGACGGAAAGGGACGCCTCTGGGCGCAAAATCTGGAGAATATCGCTGCTCTCGGAGGTGAGAAAGAGTGGAGGCAGCCCACAGCCCATGGAGGTGGTTTAAGGAGGAGCTAGAGACGTGGATTGGAAGCCGGAAATAAGGCTCGAACCGGGAGTTATGAGGGGACAGCGTCTTGCACGGAAGCCCGAAAAGCCCGTGATAACCGCGAAAAATTCTTGGGGGGGGCTAAGGGGTTGTGGGCCAAGGGCAGGTTAGGAGCCTGCGCCACTTCCGCACAGGCTAGAACCGTGAGAGCGGGAGTAACGGGCGACAACCGTGTTTATCGCAGTAGAGCGCGACGGTGGTCTCCTGTGCGTGTGCATAGCTCCGGGGCGGGTTATTCCACCTCCCAGCAACTGGTAGGGCTGATGGCAGTGAGGCCAGGTGTCATGAGGCGGCTAACGGCGTCTGGTCTCCAGTGCGTCTCTCGGGCCGGCATAGCATGGCACTGCCTTACGCAGGGTTCAG
>NC_036839.1:38392623-38406738 GCF_002910315.2 Salvelinus sp. IW2-2015 | reverse complement strand
GGGCCCCTCCTTCCCCTCCTTCTCCATAAATCAGCCATTGGCACCCTCCTTCTCCCCTCCTCTCCATATCACCATTGGCACCTCCTTCCCCTCCTCTCCATTATCCAGCCATTGGGCACCTCCCTCCCTCCTCCCATTAATCAGCCATTTGGCACCCTCGTCTCTCTCTCCACTTATCCAGCCATTGCCAACCCTCCTCTCCTCTCCATATCCAGCCATTTGCGCACCCTCCTCTCCCTCCATATCCAGCCATCTTGGCACCCTCCTCTGCACTCCTTCCTCTCCTCTCCATACCAGCCATTTGCACCCTCCTCTCCTCTCCATATCCAGCCATATGCGCACCCTCCTCTCCTCTCCATATCCACTGCCACCCTCCTCTCCTACCCTCTCTCCTCCATACCAGCCATTTGGCCACCCCTCCTCCTCTCCATATCCAGCCATTTGCACCCTCCTCTCCTCTCCATATTCCAGCCATTGGCACCCTCCTTCTCCTTCCATAATCCAGCCATGTTCGCACCCTCCTTCCTCTCCCATATCCAGCCATTTGGCACCACTCCTCTCCTCTCCTTCCTCTCTCCTCCATATCCAGCCATTTGGCACCCCCTCTCCGTCTCCATAACCAGCCCTTTGCACCCTCCTCTCGCCTCCAATATCCGATACCATTTGGCACCCTCCTCTCCTCTCCATATCCAGCCATGGCACACCCCCCTCCTCTCCATATCCAGCCATTTGGCACCCTCTCTCCTTCCCATAACCAGCCCTTTGGCACCCTCCTCTCGCTCTCCTTCCTCGCCTCCTCCATATCCAGCCATTTGCGACCCTCCTCCCCTCGCATATCCAGCCAATTTGGCACCCTCTTCCCCTCCTCTCCATATTGCCAGCCATTTGGCACCCTCCTCTCCTCTTCCATAATCAGCCATTTGGCACCCACTCTCCTCCCTCCATATCCAGCCATTTGGCACCTCCTCTCTCTCCATATCCAGCCATTGGCAACCACTCCCTCCTCTCCATATCCAGCATTTGGCACCCTCCTCGGCTCTCTCCTTCCTCTCGCTCTCCATATCCGCCCATTGGCAACCCTCCTCTCCTCTCCATATCCAGCCCATGTTGGCACCTCCTCTTCCTCGTCCATTTCCAGCCATTTGCACCCCTCTCCTCCCCTCCTCTCTGCATATCCAGCCATTTGGCACCCCCTCCCTCCTCTCCATATCCCAGCCATTTGGCAACCCTCCTCTCCTCTCCAAATCCAGCCATTTGGCAACCCTCTCTTCCTCTCCGATAATCCACCATTTGGCCACCTCCTCTCCTCTCCATATCCAGCCATTTCACCCCCCCCCTCTCCTTTCCTCTCCTCTCCATACAGCCATTTGCACCCCTCCTCTCCTCTCCATAACCAGCCACTTTGGCACCCTCCTCTCTTCTCCATATCCACCATTTGCACCCTCCTCTCCTCTCCATATCCAGCCATTTGGCACCCTCCCCCCTCTCCATATCCAGCCATTTGGCACCCTCCTCTCCTCTCCATAACCAGCCCTTTGCACCCTCCCTCCTCTCCTTCCCTCCTCTCCATATCCAGCCATTTGGCACCGCCCTCCTCTCCTCCTCCACTCTATATCCAGGCCATTGGCACGCCTCCTCTCCTCTCCATACACAGCCCCTTGGCACCCTCCCTCCCCTCTCATACCATTCCCTGGCCAACCCTCCATTGCTCACCTCCTCTCCTCTCCATATCCAGCCATTTGGCACCCTCCTCTCCTCTCCATATCCAGCCATTTGGCCACCCTCCTTCTCTCCATATCCAGCCATTTGGCACCCTCCTTCCTCTCCATAACCAGCCCTTTGGCACCCTCCTCTCCTCTCCCTCCTCTCCCTCGCATAACCAGCCATTGGGCACCCTCCTTCCTCTCCTCTCCATTAATCCAGCCATTTAGGCACCCCCTCTCTCTCCATATCCAGCCATTGGCACCATCCTTCCTCTCCTCTCCATATCCAGCCATTTGGCACCCTCCTGTCCTCTTCCTCGCTCTCCATATCCAGCCATTTGGCACCCTCCTCTCCTCTCCATATCCAGCCATTTGGCACCCTCCTCTCCTCTCCATAACCAGCCCTTTGGCACCCTCCTCTCCGCTCCTCTCCATATCCAGCCTTTTGGCACCGCACCAGATACCTTCCCTCCCTCCCCTCTTCACTCTGTGTCTCTCTCTGACAGTCGATCAGACCCCAACCCTCCCCTCTCAATTCAATTCAATTCAATGGGATTTATTGACATGGTAAACATATGTTGACATTGCCAAAGCAAGTTAAATAGATAATAAACAATCAAAATGAACCGTCAATATTACACTCACAAAAGTTCCAAAGGAATAGAGATATTTAAAATGTCATATTATGTCAATATACAGTGTTGTAACGATGTGCAAATAGAGTACAAAATAAAAATAAATAAACAAATATAGGTTGCATTAATGGTGTTTGTTCTTCACTGGTTGCCCTTTTCTTGTGGCAACAGGTCACAACTCTTGCTGCTGTGATGCACACTGTGGTATTTCACCCAGGAGATATGGGAGGTTATCAAAATTGGATTTGTTTTTGAATTCTTTGTCAATCTGTGTAATCTAGGTGAAATATGTGTCTCTAATATGGTCATACATTTGGCAGGAGGTTATGATGTGCAGCTTAGTTTCCACCTCATTTTTTGGGCAGTGTGCACATAGCCTGTCTTCTCTTGAGTGGCAGGTATGCCTACCAGTGGAGGCTGGTGACTTAATGAAGGAGGATGGGGACCCACGGTATAGGTGCGTAACGCACGGAGACCACAAAGTGTGTTTCAAAAATCGTCAAAGACTAATTATTTGAACCTAAAGCATTTAATAAAGACATATGTGTTACGGGGATTGGGAATGAGAGGACTACTTCCACAGTGTTAGAAAGGGATCTGTTAGAAAGGGATCACAATAGTGAGGGTATGAGGGTATGAGGCCTGAGTGTTCAGAGGCCTGACCAGTGCAGGACAGGATTTGACTGGGAAGACCAAAAAACAATAACACAACACTCTACACAGTTAGTCCAAAGAGCTAAGAGAGAGTTAGTCCGAGCAAGGAGTAAAATCATTGATGTGTAATAATGTGATTGTATTTGTGATTGACTCTACATACAGTAATGAGAGAAAATTGCTAGGGGTACTCACAGTGTTTGTCGGGGAAACATGAAATGTGCCAGTGGATGACCGGGCACATGAGACATGGCTTCAGTTCAGGAGAGAGTTGACAATGATAGTGGAGTGGAGTAGTCATCACTTCTTAAATCAGGGAACAGGAGGGGACTTGGCTGTAAATACAAACAGCAGATACATTCCATTACAGCTGCGCCATCGTAGGTTTGAACGAGTGTCTCTATGAAGTTAAACTCAGACATCTCAAAATCCATAAAGTCAAACACAGACTGCGCATCTCGCCCACTTGACACATCAAAGTAGCCCAAGAAACGTTCCTGAGTAAAGCCCTGATCATCCACATACCTTACAATAACTGACAACTGCAAGCAGACTGGTGGCACCATAGGTTCCAGAGCGGTGGGGCAATTTTTATAACCTTATATGTTAACCTAACTAGGAAAACTCTGGACCCTATAAGGTATGACAGTGATTAATCAGTTGTAAAAAGGTTTTATATGGGCTATGATGGGATCAGTTCTTCCTAATAAGGTCACATGATTTAAAACTCTTGAAAAAAAAAACCTGTCCCTGGGGGGGATGAAACCCTGTCAAACTGCAGCTACCTGATATTTGTTCATATAAATTATATCCAGACTAGATTAGGAGGGGGATTTCCTCTACCCAGACACATAGACAACAACTGATAGACAATATAACTCACAGGGCTGAGCTTGAGTTATGCATGTTTGCATTAAGCAGGCCTATGGAACAGTAGGCCTTACAAAACATTGACTCACATCCATCATCACTATTATGTTGATTCATTAATTCCAGTTAATCATTATGGATTAAAACATTTTACGGCTGAAATCCTGTTAACGTGATCAATTTGACAGCCAGTGAAAGTGCAGGGCGCCAAATTCAAACAACAGAAATCTCATAATTAAAATTCCTCAAACATACAAGTATTATACACCATTTTAAAGATAAACTTGTTGTTAATCCCACCACAGTGTTCGATTTCAAAAAGGCTTTACGACAAAAGCATACCATGTGATTATGTTAMGTCAGTGCCTAGTCACAAAAAACACAGCCATTTTTCCAGCCAAAGAGAGGAGTCACAAAAAGCAGAAATAGAGATAAAATGAATCACCAACCTTTGATGATCTTCATCAGATGGCACTCACAGGACTTCATGTTACATAATACATGTATGTTTTGTTCGATAAAGTTCATATTTATATCCAAAAATCTCAGTTTACATTGGCGCGTTATGTTCAGTAAGGTTTTGCTTCCAAAACATCGGTGATTTTGCAGAGAGCCACATCAATTTACAGAAATACTCATCATAAATGTTGATGAAAATACAAGAGTTATGCATGGGATTAAATACTGTATATACTTCTCCTTAAATGTGAAATCTCCACATTTATATTTTAGTCATTTATCAGACGCTCTTATCCAGAGCCACTTAAAGTAGCGAGTCCATACATTTTCGCACTGGTCCCCAGCTAGTGAGACATTTTGGAACAAATGGTGTTTGACCAGATACAATGCTATTTTACAGTAAACAAATTGAAAACAGACTTTCAGCAGACTTATAGGGAAGGACATTCAACAAGCACAGCACTTACACAAATGACTGATGATTGGCTGAGAGAAATAAATCTTCAATAATGTTCCAACCGGAGAATTCCTTTGTCTTCAGAAATGCAATGGAACGGAAGCTAACTATCACGTGAACGCGCATGGTCAGCTCGTGGCACTCTGGGAGAGACCTTACTCAATCCCCTCTCATTCGCCCCCACTTCACAGTAGAAGCATCAAACAAGGTTCTAAAGACTGTTGACATCTAGTGGAAGCCTTAGGAAGTGCAATATGACCACATAGACACTGTGTATTCGATAGGCCAAGAGTTGAAAAACTACAAACCTCAGATTTCCCACTTCCTGGTTGGATRTTTCTCAGGTTCCCGCCTGCCATTTGAGTTCTGTTATACTCACAGACATCCTTCAAACAGTTTTAGAAACTTCAGAGTGTTTTCTATCTAAATCTACTAATAATATGCATATATTTGCAACTGGGCCTGAGTAGCAGGCAGTTTACTCTGGGCACGCTTTTCATCCAAACCTGAAAATGCTGCCCCCTAGCCCAAACAGGTTAACAACACTATCAGCAAGGCGGGTCCTACAGGCCCTACTTTTGTCGCACCTGGACTACTGTTCAGTCATGTGGTCAGGTGCCACAAAGAGGGATTTAGGAAAATTACAATTGGCTCAGAACAGGGCAGCTTAAATGTACATGGAGAGCTAACATGAATGATATGCCTGTTAATCTCTCATGGCTCAAAGTGGAGGAGAGATTGACTTCATCACTACTTGTTTTTGTAAGAAGTTTTGCCAAGCTGAATGCACCGAGCTGTCTGTTTAAACTATTAGCAAACAGCTTGGACACCCATACATACCCCGCAATACATGCCACCAGAGGTCTCTTCACAATCCCTAYGTCCAGAACAAACTATGGGATGCGCACAGTATTACATAGAGCCATGACTACTTGGAACTCTATGCCACATCAGGGAACTGATGCAAGTAGTAGAATCAGATAAAAAACTGATAAAAATACACCTTATGGAATAGCGTGGACTGTGAAGAGACACACACACAGGTACAGACACACACATACGCACACAGGCGCTAGCACACTCACTCTACACACACATACATTGTGGTATTGTTGTATCATGTATCATACATTTGGTGTTGTGGATATGTGGTGGTGTGATAGTGTTATATGATGTAGTGTTTTATCTTTTGTTTTATGTGTAATGTAAGTGCCTTAATGTGTTTGGACCCCAGGAAGAGTAGCTGCTGCCTTGGCAGCAGCTAATGGGGATACCTAATAAAATACAAATACAAATTGCTCTGAGTGGATTACACCTCACCCGTCTAGATTAAAAATCCATAAAGACTCTTCTCCAGAAACAGCAAGAGTTCCTGTTGTACGCTTACGCCCAGCCATACCCTTGAAAAGTAATCAGTGGAGATGCTGCAGTTAAGAAGGAAAGTTGTTTACTTTTTTATTTGATTCTGTTGACTTAGACGTTACCTTGAGTCACAAACACCCTGCGTTAATATAGCGTATAATGTGACACTAAATATGCAGATATGAACAGGGCACCACCTGATTCCACATCTGAGTGTCAAAGAGCCATCTGGGTAGAGTCAGCTGGTGGCCTGGTGTGGTGTCAGAGAGAGAGGGCCGGACACAGAGAGGAGGCGAAGGGAGGGGAGCGGAAAGGAAGTGGAGTGGAGGGGAGAGGAAAGGAGAGGAGGGGAGAGGGAGAGGAAAGGAAAGGAAAGGAGAGGAAGGGAAGGGAGAGGGAGAGGGAGAGGAGGGGAGGGGAGAGGGAGGGGCAGTGGTGTCTGGTCCGGTGTCAGAGAGGGGGCCGGACACAGAGAGGAGAGAAGGGGAGAGGAGGGAGGGGGGGATGACTAGGTACAGACTCAGTAAGCCTTGCTATTGAAAGAGGCCGCTGTAGGCATCAGTGGAGGCTCCTCAGATGAGGAGTGGGTGGACCCTCCTCCGCAGTGAAATTTCATACAAATAAAAATAGTGAAACATTAAAAAAGTTCTCCTTTTTAGATAAAACTACATTAAATATATTCACGTCACCAAATAATTCCAACACTTTTTTGCAATGAATGTCTACAGTAACTTAGACAGCACTGTCTGGGGTAGCACCATGGTGCAGCTGCAGGACAGCTAACTTCCATCCTCGTCTACATTGACTTCAATACAAAACCTACAGTAGGAGGCTCGTAGGCCTCACCTCCTTCCATAGACATACATGGTATTTATGACCACTTCCGGAGGACGTCCTCCAACCAATCAAAGCTTTTGCAGTATGAACTGACATGTTGTCCATCCAATCATAGAATTAGGATCAGAGAATAAACCTATTGAGTTGTATTGGGATTGTGCCACAGAGCATTATGAGGGTTCTATGTGTTGAGAAGCTTGGTGACATCGTTGGATAGAGATTAAGTGATAGTGATAGTTGAGCATTTTTGGGATATTATTCAATTCAAATTTGTTTTTTCAAATTACAGGAGACTGAGAAGGCATATTATAAATTGATTTCTTAGTTTTAGAACTTGATTTTTGTGTCCAGTTAGTGCAATTTATTTAAATGTTCCTTGCTAACTTCAGTAGCTAGCTCGCTACCAGCTACCTGTGCAGTTTTCTGTGCCAGAATTGTAGAATGGCCAACGCTGCCGAAAATGTTGTGGACTTTTTGTTGAAGAACCCCTTTCATTCTCTGGGGAACACGGAAAAGGTGTGAATTAAAAGCGAGGGCCAACCTCTGCTTGAGATCAGTTTCATGAAGAAGGATGACAAGGTGAGGGTGTTCAATACCACCTGGTATCAAAAGTACAGCTGGTTAACAGGGTGGCTTTGTCTGCGTTTTTGGGCATGCAAGAATTTGATTTTAGAGGACACGACGAGATGGAAAGTTCCGCCGACAAGGGCAACTACACTGAGTTTGCAGGGGTATTTGCACGTTTACTTGCTGAACATATCGAACTTTCGACTGTCTTTTCTGGGATGTCGAAAACAATTCCGAATGATTTGATAGCTTCCATCGCATCCTTCATTAATATATTGAAGAGAGAGTTTAACGCAGATTTTTTTTTTGTGTGACCTCAAATAGGCTTTCCACTTTCCTCAGGGATTTATTTAGCAAAGATTTAGCAAATACTCATGATATAAAAGCTGCAGCAGCCTAGGCTACACCTAAACATTAGAGATCTGACATGCTTATTAAAAACAACCTGAAGATTGATTATAAAAAACGTTTGACATGTTTCTACGAACTTTACGGATACTATTTGGAATTTTCGTCTGCCCTTCATGACCGCTCGAGCCTGTGGATTTCTGAACATAACGCAAAAAACCAAATGGAGGTTTTTGGATATAAAAATWATCTTTATCGAACAAAAGGAACATTTATTGTGTAACTGGGAGTCTTGTGAGTGCAAACATCCGAAGATCGTCAAAGGTAAGCAATTAATTGTATTGCTTTTCTGACTTTCGTGACCAATCTACATTGCTGCTAGCTGTTCGTAATGTTTTGTCTAGTGATCGATAAACTCACACAAACGCTTGGATTGCTTTCGCTGTAAAGCATATTTTCAAAGTCTGACACGACAGGTGGATTAACAACAAGCTAAGCTGTGTTTTGGTATATTGCACTTGTGATTTCATGAAATTAAATATTTTTAGTAATMTTTTTTAATTTGGCGCTCTGCAATTCAYCAGATGTTTACGAAAATGATCCCGCTAAAGGGATCTGTGCGCCAAGAGGTTTTAAGGGTGACATTTTACAGACTTTCACCATGTTTCCATCCACAGTTTTTATGCAAGTAAAGTCATACCGTATATATATTTTTTTAAATCACGACAGCTGTGATTGAAATTTTATCAATGCAGACAGATTACTTGTTTATTTGACTTGGTGCAATATTTTTGTCGGTAAAATGTATTATGCAACAAACTGGTGGTGGAAACACCTAATGCGCAAATATTAATATAATAACCATCATATTGAAGTAAACTTGGAGTCACGCGACAATGTAGTGTGTGGTCTTCCCACTATGACTCGGGAAACCATGCATTTTATTAGGCTACAGATGAATTAAGTTGAACTTCACAGGTGAATGTGCAAGGTGAACTTGATTCTCCTTTATTATTCTGGTGACATGATGATTGATGCTTGACTGCAGTTTGACAAATAAAAATCATCCATAATAATCTCATGTAGACCAGCCTACCCACTGTATCTGTGAGCTGTTGGCTAGAGTGCAGGTGCCAAGACAAGAGCAGGCACATTTGCTATTTAATGCAACACTTTTTGTGACAAAACTATGCATTTTATCGGCAACAAGTACATTTGGTGGAAACACACAACTGGTGGGAAAATGCGTARATTTTCTTTATGCTGATTCTAGAATATTCACAAGAAAATCTGTTGCCAATTGGATGGAAACCTACCTAATGTTGCTGATAGGGTTAAGTAAAGAGAGACAGAGAAAGAGATGAACTGTGGGAACTGTAGCCAACTATTTGTTAAGTTTTTAAAACTTTTTATCTATTGAACAAAAAAATGTTACTCACTTCAACACTTTACTCACATCAACACTTTACTCACTTCAACACTTTACTCACATCAACACTTTACTCACATCAACACTTTACTCACACATCCACACTTTAACTCACATCAAACACTTTACTCACATCAACACTTTACTCACTTCAACACTTTACTCACATCAACAACTTTACTCACATCAACACTTTACTCACATCACACTTTACTCACATCAACACTTTACTCACTTCAACACTTTTACTCACATCAAACTTTACTCACTTCAACACTTTACTCACATCAACACTTTACTCACATCACACTTACTCACATCAACACTTTACTCACATCAACACTTTTACTTCACTTCAACCACTTTACTCACATCAACACTTTACTCACATCAACACTTTACTCACATCAACACTATTAACTCACTTCAACACTTTACTCACATCAACACTTTACTCACATCAACACTTTACTCACATCAACACTTTACTCACATCAACACTAACCTCCTGATGTTCGTACTTTGAGATGTTTACTTCCTGAATGTGCAGTTTATCTGGCCCTCACTCAACAAAGGTTGTGTCAAACTCCTGTATTTGTTAGAATAGAAGCTGTATAAAAACTGAACTATACATACAGTATAACATTTTCTGAGTGGTCGATCTCTGCCTTCGGTCAGCGCCAGAAAACGTGAACTGCCGAATTGATGATAAAAATACCCTCTGAACAAAAAAAAATGTTATTTATACACATTACCAGTGAAAAGTTTGGACAAACCTGCTCACTCCAGGTTTTTTTTCTTCTACGTTGTAGAATAATAGTGAAGACATCAAGACAAAGAAATAACACATATGGAATCATGTAGTAACCAAAAAAGTGTTAAACAAATCAAAATGTATATTTATGTTCGAGATTCTTCAAAGTAGCCACCCTTTTCCTTGATGATAGCTTTGCATACTCTTGGCATTCTCTCAACCAGCTTTATGAGGTAGTCACCTGGAATGCATTTCAATTAACAGGTGTACCTTGTTAAAAGTTAATTTGCATTTGAGCCAATCAGTTGTGTTGTGACAAGGTAGGGGTGGCATACAGAAGATAGCCCTATTCGGTAAAATACCAAGTCCATTATATGGCAAGAACAGCTCAAATAAGCAAAGAGAAACAACAGTCCATCATTACTTTAAGACATGAAGGTCAGTCAATGCGGAAAATGTCAAGAACTTTGAAAGTTTCTTCAAGTGCAGTCGCAAAAACCATCAAGCGCTATGATAAAACTGGCTCTCATGAGGACCTCCGCAGGAAAGGAAGACCCAGAGTTACTTCTGCTGCAGTGGATAAGTTAATTATTTACCAGCCTCAGAAATTGCAGCCCAAATAAATGCTTCACAGAGTTCAAGTAACAGACACATCTCAAGATCAACTGTTCAGAGTAATCTGTGTGAATTAGGCCTCCATGGTCAAATTGATGCAAAGAAACCACTACTAAAGGACACCAATGAGAAGTAGAGACTTGCTTGGGCCAAGAATCATGAGCAATGGACATTAGACCGGTGTAAATCTGTCCTTTGGGCTGATGAGTCCAAATTTGAGATTTTTGGTTGCAATCGCCATGTCTTTGTGAGATGCAAAGTAGTTGAACGGATGATCTCCGCATGTGTGGTACCCACCGTGAAGCATGGAGGAGGAGGTGTGATGGAGTAGGGGTGCTTTGCTGGTGACACTGTCTGTGATTTATTCAGAATTCAAAGCACACTTAACCAGCAAGGCCACCACAGAATTCTGCAGCGATACACCATCCCATCTGGTTTGCGCTTAGTTGGACTATCATTTGTTTTTCAACAGGACAATGACCAAACATATCTCCAAGCTGTGTAAGGGATATTTGACCAAGAAGGAGAGTGATGGAGTGCTGCATCAGATGACCTGGCCTCCACAATCACCCGACCTTGTTGGAGCTGAGCGTTAAATATGAATAGGTCTAGTTGCCAGGCTGAAGAAGCAAGGACATGCACATTAAGAGAAGATGACACCCAGGCCATATGACACCCAGGCTATACTCTATTTTTGAAAGAGTACATTAACCAAGGCCATACGTACATTTATGACAGCTGGACGTACTATGGTCAGAAGGATACAGGAAGAAGGATGGAAGCAAAATAACTGATGACTGACACGTGAAACATAAGCATGTGAAAAGGGTTCTACCATCATTATAACCTAACCAAAAGCAGATATGAGCGTTAGTGGGCGTGAACAAGCAAGCTCTGAGATAAAATGAAAATAATGGAGAAAGGTCAAGGGAAGCTATTTTCATATAGAGGGAGAGGACTCTATACATTATGCAAAGACAGAATCCTATAAAGGCAGGACTCTGTAATATGAGAATTTAGTCTCTTTCCATGGAGGGGCTCGGCTCTGTTACATTTGTGATAGGGTCCTTCCATGGAAGGGCTCAGTTTTGCTACTTTGTATTAAAGTATATATTGAATTCACAAGTTCTTGTAAGAGTATTATATTTCTGAGACAATTCTCCACGACAACCTCAACCCAAATGAGATGGTTTGGGATGAGTTGGATCTCAGAGTGAAGGAAAAGCAGCCAACAAGTGCTCAGCATATGTAGAACCCCTTTAAGACTGTTGAAAAATAATTTCAGGTGAAGCTGGTTGAGAGAATACTAACAGTGTGCAAAGCTTTTTAACACTTTTTTGGTTACTGTATGATTCCATATGTGTAATTTCATAGTTTGATGTCTTCACTATTATTCTACAATGTATAAAATAGTAAACAATAAAGAAACACCCTTGAATGAGTAGGTGTGTCCAAACTTTTGACTGGTACTGTATATCTATAGGTTTATCTAACCTGTACTTACACTACATAACTATAAATACTGTGTGCTGATAGTCAGGGGGAATTATAATTTTACTGATAGGAAAAGCTTGACACTGTGCTATAGAATCAGAAACCAAACCAGCACTAAGAAAGCATGTAACAATTAACACAAATCACCATGACGACAATGAAAAACGTTATGCACCAACCGTAGAGCTGGCCATAAAACGTGTCTATATAAGGGAAAATCGGACACTGTAAACATTTACATTTAAGTCATTTAGCAGACGCTCTTATCCAGAGCGACTTACAAATTGGAAAGTTCATACATATTCATCCTGGTCCCCCCGTGGGGAATGAACCCACAACCCTGGCGTTGCAAGCGCCATGCTCTACCAACTGAGCCACACGGGACCGATTCATAGCGTAAAGACAGACACCGATTTGTGGTAAGGCGAACAACTCTTCCAGCTATTCTCTTTTGTCTTCTTCAAAAAGAATAGACCAATTTCTTTTCTGCCCCTTCTACTCGATGTCTGTGCTCTGCTCATGCATTCCCCCTTAATGATTCAAAAGAATGTTGAAGTTGTCTCACCACTGTCCAGAGTGCAGATATGTCTCTCTCCACCTCCAGCACTCCGGGTCTGGTTAAGTTTTTTGTTGTTGTGCTGGACTGTTGTCTGGGTCTGTGCTGACTGGAGTGTAATCACCTGCTGTTCCAGCTCAACCTGCCTTACCTTCAGCTGGGTAAATCTATCCTTCATTTCAATGAGGAAGAAGTACTCTGTACTGGGAGGTTGACTGTCTGCTGAGGGTTGCTCGTCTGTGGGGTTATATGATGAAGAGGTCTGGTCTGACCCGCTTGGGGTGGGGGTATCTTTATCAAGGAGAGCTTCTCCTGCTGGGCTAATTCTTTGATTAGGTGAAAGTCCATCTGAAACTGTTTGGGGTTGCCCTGTACAATTACTGTTCCAGACTTATAGAGATTTATATTAGCTGACTCAGAGTCCTCGTTGTCAAGTATCCTGAGTTTCCACCCCTCGTTAACCCCCCTCTCTTAACAGAGGGGTAGTGTGCTAATATAGCACTGTGCCATGCCAGGGGATGTTTGTGTGGAAGATAAGGTTGCTATGTTCCCATTTTTGTAATAGTCAGCAAAAAGTGTCTCTTGATTTTCCATAAGGAGCTTCATTTTGTGATCTTTTCTTGCCTTATCATTCTTTACATACACAGGGTACTGTATTTTAATTACCTCTGAACAGCGGGAGGCAGCTTCTAAGGCCTCTCCATTTGGTTGGGGTAGACTATTCGACTCTCCTGCCATTTGGGGCTAATGGGCTTTGACACCTCTCACTTGACACGTAAGTGCTAGTTGAAGCTGTATCAAGCTTGGCAGAATTATGTTACCATTCAGTCCTTATAAAGTAATGTCATGTATTTTTCTTCTTGGCTTTTGGAAATAGTGACATCAGCTGATGAAAGAAGGGCTAAATAAATACATTTGATTGATTGATTGATTGATTTAGATGATTTTAACACTGTAATTATACGCTGTAGTCACATGCACACACACACAAATACACACACGCCTGCAAGTACACACACACACACACACACACCCACACACACACACACACACACACACCACACACACACCAACACACAACACACACACACACACACACACACAACACCACACACCACACACCACACACACACAACACACAAATGCACACACGCCTGCAAGTACACACACACACACACAAATGCCACACACACACACACACAAATGCACACACGCCTGCAAGTACACACACCACACACACACACACACACACACACACAACACACACACACACACACACACACACACACACACACACACACACACACACACACACACAACACACACGCACACCACACACACGCACACACGCACACACGCACACACAAACACACAC
>NC_036839.1:38382837-38392598 GCF_002910315.2 Salvelinus sp. IW2-2015 | reverse complement strand
AAGAAAAGGACTAGCATATAGAGTATGGTGTAAACTCATTCCAGGCGTTCCTTACTTACACTGACTAAACCAATGCTTTTAAATCCTTGAGGGTGAGTGAAAAGTGTACACTTCAGGGAGAGAGAGAAACACGGTATTGGATAAGGGTCTGACTCCCTCCCTTGAGGGGTCCAGAAGGATGTGAGATGGAGATGGAACGTCAGAATACTGCAGAACAACTCCCATCACACCCCATCAGGGACGTTCCTAACAATGATCCCAATTCCCTGCTCTTTATCAGCCCATCACCAGAGGTAACACTGACACCAGGAAACATGATATTGAGAGAAGACCAACATTAGTTAAACATCTACTTTAAAATCATTATATACCTTGCTGGCAAACTAAACACCAAGTGGTGGCATTGGGTTTGGTTGCACTACACAGTTCTGTTCTCTCATCTCCTGCCTGTCACATGCTGATTCAGATTTTTGTACCTGGCGATGCTTAGGCTTCATGGCCAGTATTGGCAGAGACATCTTTTACACATTTCCCTGTTTTAGGGCGCTTCCTCCCTCCCTCTCTCTACCTTTCTTCATTGTCCACCTTTTTTCCTGCCCTTCTCCCTCTCTGGCGTTGGCACACTTGTCACCAGCCTGGCAAGAGCAGGCGTTGTACCTATGTGTGTTGTGTGTGTATTTGATGTGTGTGCTTACAGCATTAATGTGTGTGTGTGGTGTGTGGGTGTGTGTGTGTGTGTTGTGTGTGTTGTGGTGTTGTGTGTGTGTGTGTGTGTGTGTGTGTGTGTGTGTGTGTGTGTGTGTGTGTGTGTGTGTGTGTGTGTTGTGTGTGTGTGTGTGTGTGTGTGTGTGTGTGTGTAGTGTGTGTGTGTGTGCTCCAAACCCTCATCCAGAACTGAGCAGTGCACTGACTTTAACAGGGATATAATCTGATCAGCACTTTAACAGGCCTCATACTCACTATGCCCCTGAGACATTTACCCCCAGTGGGACAGATCAGCCAGGCATCCTCCAGACTGCAGACCTGCAGCCCTGTTAGCCTGCAGACAGGCCCCAACAGGCAGCACACTACACCAATAACACATTTTAATCAGTGTCCATCGTGGAGCAGCCGAATGGCAGAGCGTACACACATTAGTGAGGACATTACCTCTGAAGAGGGGAGAGGAGAGGTGAGGATGGAGGGATATAACTGAAAGGATAACAGTTAATGTCATATTTATTGACTGCTGGGACATTGGGTCAGTGGGATACTAACACACTTGCACTCTGTAGTCACTTGGACAACATTAAATCTGGAGACACATGCTTCTACATCTGCATTGCTTGCTGTTTGGGGTTTTAGGCTGGGTTTCTGTACAGCACTTTGTGACAATTCAATTCAATTCAATTCAATTCAATTCAAGGGGCTTTATTGCATGGGAAACATGTGTTAACATTGCCAAAGCAAGTGAGGTAGATAACATACAAAAGTGAAATAAACAATAAAAATGAACAGTAAACATTACACATACAGAAGTTTCAAAACAATAAAGACATTACAAATGGCAGATGACCTCAGCCTTGATATTCCAGGATGATATATGAAGGCTTTGTGTCCATAAAGTGTCCAATGTTGTTGGTCGTGGTTTGTCCTCAGGCCAGTAAGTGTGAGCAGAGCCTGCTGAGCATTCGGTACATGCCGTTGGCTTGGGCGAGTGTAAGAGTGGGGTTGGGCCTGTTTGCCCGCTCACTACCTGGGCGTATGTGTGACTTCCATGTTGATGCCCTCTTGCGGGGGGGGGTGCATGGGGTGGGCAGGAGTGCATAGGTCTGATCTGAGGGGGCCTAAATGGGGTGTGGGCATGGTTGATGGGGGGGTGTTGATTGGTTGGGGTGGGGGTGTGAATGTGTGTCTGGGGTGCTGTGGTCTGGATGTAAGTCTCTTTGGCGTGGGTCCTCTATGTGTAGGTCCAGGGGGGGTCCTGCAGGTCTTGAGGGTGTCTCGCTGGGTCTGGGTGGGGTGTCTCTTGACTTGTTGCTCCTGTGTGAAGTGTTGGGGCTGCGTTTGAGAGCGATGTCCTTTAGAGTCCGGGCAAAGGTGGGCACTGCTGCCTTGTAGAGGTGGACCTGGTCATAGAGGCTGTTCAAGTCCAGGGTGAAGTGGTGGGCCAGGAAAACATTTGGTTTTGAGGCACAGTCACGGGAAATGCTTGCGTTTACCCGCTGTATTGTAGCAGGGTGGAAGTCTTTTCGTGGTAGCAGGGTGGAGATAACCACTTGTGCGTTGGGAAAGTAGAAGAAGCTTTTTCAATCACTCCCTTCAGTGCTGTGGCCACCCTTTCCTGCTGTGCTCTCAGGTCGTTTGTGCCTGTGTGTATTATTATGTGGCTAGGTGAGCCTAGTTTGTCCTCACACAGAAGGTCTAGGGCACACTGGGTGTTTGGACACCAGAGTTTAGACACACTGTGTTGTTGTGAAAAAGTTTTTTTTCTTCTATATATTTCCCATTTGAGTCCATAAGGAGAACAATCTGTGTCTTGTGTTTGTCCTCAGTGGTGTGGGGGGGGTTGTCAGGAGGGCTATCAGGGTGGCTGACAAGGGGGGGGCTCAGAGGGGGTGAGAGCTGCTGGGATTGGGGTTTTTCTTTTGTCTGTTCTGCTGTGATGTCGACTCTATGGTCAGGGTCTGGTGTGGACTGTTCTGCTGTGGTGTCGAGACTTTTGTCGGGTGCTGAGGTGGGCTGTTCTGCTGGCGTCTCTGTGGGGATGGCCACCTCCCTAGTGGGTTGTTCTCTGTCACATGCCATCCCCCTCAACCTCTCCTCCAGCAGTCTGATCCTCTCCTCCATCCCCCTCTCCCTCTCCTCCAGCAGTCTGATCCTCTCCTCTAGTGCTCTGTTCTGCTCCTGCTCCTGCTTCTGCTCTTTCTCCTGTTGAAGTTGTCTCACCACTGTCCAGAGTGCAGATATGTCTCTCTCCACCTCCAGCACTCCGGGTCTGGTTAAGTTTTTTGTTGTTGTGCTGGACTGTTGTCTGGGTCTGTGCTGACTGGAGTGTAATCACCTGCTGTTCCAGCTCAACCTGCCTTACCTTCAGCTGGGTAAATCTATCCTTCATTTCAATGAGGAAGAAGTACTCTGTACTGGGAGGTTGACTGTCTGCTGAGGGTTGCTCGTCTGTGGGGTATATGATGAAGAGGTCTGGTCTGACCCGCTTGGGGTGGGGGTATCTTTATCAAGGGAGAGCTTCTCCTGCTGGGCTAATCTTTGATTAGGTGAAAGTCCATCTGAAACTGTTTGGGTTGCCCTGTACAATTACTGTTCCAGACTTATAGAGATTTATATTAGCTGACTCAGAGGCCTCGTTGTCAAGTATCCTGAGTTTCCACCCCTCGTTAACCCCCCCTCTCTAACAGAGGGGTAGTGTGCTAATATAGCACTGTGCCATGCCAGGGGATGGTTTTAGCGACACACACACACACACACACAGAGAGCAGCATAGTTATCAATATGTTAGTAGAATAATGATTGGGTGAAAATCCTATTTTCATGCAGACAACCTGTTGATTGGTTGGGGTTCCCAAAGACACTAATAACCATGTAATAACCTCCAACGATTCCATATGGCTCACAGCCCAGAATCTCAATCCACAACCACAACACATTAAGATAGTTATAAGCCATATGGTAGTTGTTCCATTGTCCTCTCTGATAGGCTATGATGATTTGCTTTGTCATATTGCAATACCTATTACAGTGACTTCAGGAAGTATTCACACCCCTTGATTTTCCATATTTTGTTGTGCCAGATTTTGTGTCACTGGCCTAAACACAATACCTCATAATGTCAGAGTGGAATTATGTTTTCAGAAATGTTTACAAATTAAGATTTTGTTTTTTACTGAAATGAGTCAAGTATTCAACCCCTTTGTTATGGCAATCCGAAACAAGTCCAGGAGTAACAATGTGCTTAACAAGTCACATAATAAGTTGAATGGACTCACTCTGTGTGCAATAATAGTGTTTAACATGATTTTTGAATGACTACTTTGTTTCAGTATCCCATACATATAATTATCAGTAACGTCCCTCAGTCGAGCAGTGAATCTCAAACACAGATCAACCACAAAGACCAGGGTGGTTTTCCAATGCCTCGCATAAAAAGGCACATATTGGTAGATAGGTAAAAAAGGAGAAAACTGAGAATGAATCAACAACATTGCAGTTACTCCACAATACTAACCTAAATGACAGTGAAAAGAAGTAAGCCTGTACAGAATAAAAACATTCCAAAACATGCATCCTGTTTGCAATAAGGCACTAAAGTAAAACTGCAAAAAATGTGGCAAAGAAATCAACTTTATGTTCTGAATAAAAGCGTAATGTTTGGGGCAAATCCAACACAACACATCACTGAGTGCCACTCTTCATATTTTCAAGCATGGTGGTGGATGCATCATGTTATGGGTATACTTGTCATCGGCAAGGAATATGGAGTTTTCTTTTAGGATACAAATAAACAGAATAGAGCTAAGTACAGGCAAAATCCTAGAGTATTTCCAACAGACACTAGGAGACAAATTCACCTTCAGCAGGACAATAATCTGAAACACAAGACCAAATATACACTGGAGTCGCTTATCAAGACAAAATGTACTCTTCATGAGTGGCTGAGTTACAGTTTCGACTTAAGCTTGAAAATATATGGCAAGAATTGTAAAAATTATCATGTGCAAATAATTTACAATCCAGCGGTCATGCTGGGACAGAGAGGAGTTATTCAAAGGCATCCAGAAGCAGAGAGTTGTTAGCAGTAATCTAGGTATATATACCAGACCATATAGTCTTGGTCCACAGCAGAGAGGCTGTAGAGTTATCTCTAGGTGATATTATACCAGACCAATATAGTATTGGTCCCACAGCAGAGAGCTGTAGAGTGAGCTAGGTGATATATACCAGACCATATAGTCTCTGGTCCACAGCAGAGAGGCTGTAAGTTATCTCTAGGTGATATATACCAGACCATATAGTATTGGTCCACAGCAGAGAGGCTGTAGAGTGAGCTAGGGATAATATACCACGACCCATATAGTCTGGTCCAAGACAGAGAGCTGTAGAGTTATCCTCTAGGTGATATATACCAGACCATATAGTATTGGTCCACAGCAGAGAGGCTGTAGAGTGAGCTAGGTGATATATACCAGACCATACTAGTCATTGGTCCACAGCAGAGAGGCTGTAGAGTGAGCTAGGGGATATATACCAGACATATAGTCTTGGTCCACAGCAGAGAGGCTGTAGATTATCGCTAGGTGATATATACCAGACCATATAGTATTGGTCCACAGCAGAGAGGCGTAGAGTGAGCTAGGTGATAATACCAACCAATATAGTACTTGGTCCACAGCAGAGAGGGCTGTAGAGTACTAGTGATATATACCAGACCATATAGTATTGGTCCACAGCAGAGAGGCTCGTAGAGTGAGCTAGGTGATATATACCAGACCATATAGTATTGGCCACAGCAGAGAGGCTGTACGAGTTATCTAGGTGATATATACCAGACCCATATATTTTGGGTCCACAGCAGAGAGGCTGTAGAGTTAATCTAGGTGATATATACCAGACCATATAGTCTTGGTCCACAGCAGAGAGGCTGTAGAGTTATCTCTAGGTGATATAACCAGACCATATAGTTTGGTCCACAGCAGAGAGGCTGTAGAGTGAGCTTAGGTGATATATACCAGACCATATAGTCTTGCGTCCCACAGCAGAGAGGCTGTAGAGTAGCTAGGTGTATATATACCAGACCATATAGTCTTGTCCACAGCAGAGAGGCTGTAGAGTGAGCTAGGTGATATATACCAGACCATAAGTCTTGGTCCACAGCAGAGAGGCTGTAGAGTGAGCTAGGTGATATATACCAGACCATATAGTATTTGGTCCACAGCAGAGAGGCTGTAGAGTGAGCTAGGTGATATTAACCCAGACCATATAGTATTTGGTCCACAGCAGAGAGGCTGTAGAGTGAGCTAGTGATATATACCAGACTATAGTCTTGGTCCACAGCAGAGAGGCTGTAGAGTTATCTCTAGGTGATATAGACCAGACCATATAGTCTTGGTCCACAGCAGAGAGGCTGTAGAGTTATCTCTAGGTGATATAGACCAGACCATATAGTATTGGTCCACACCACAGTAGAGTCCTCCAGGAATTATGAACCCCATTGTTAAAAAGGCCAGTCTGGTCTCACGACGTCTCTCCTCAAGAAAGCAGTGTGTGAATGTTTAAAAATGTTTAATTACATGAAGGATGCAGCTTGATATTTGGCCAGGTGGTATATACAGTATAATGTTGAGTTACAATATAACCCAGGTTTACTGAGCATGATAATACAAATGTACCTGGTAGGAAAACACACATACTAATTCAGCAGAGGTAGGCTATAGTCATTCTTTTCTTGAAAGGTAAACAAGTTATTTAGCTCCTTTTTTTATAAAGAACAAACGACATAGACTACGTCTCAAAAGAAAAGTCTATTCCATAGTGTTTTATTCGATACATAACGGTTCTGATCAAAAGTAGTACACTATATAGTTTGTTTTCAATAGAACGTCACAATCCGTTGGATTTGGCTGATGGAGAGCAAGGAGACCCCCAGCTCTGCTAAAACCATTGACAGCTACGTGCCGTTTTCAAGGGATTGTTAAATAAATGTTATAACTATTTGGTTTTAATAGCATGACCTTTTGAAGAGCATAGTCAGAACCATGCAAACAGTTGCGCACATTTACTGTAGCTCTATCATCAGAGTTATACAGAAAGTAACTGCATGTTTTTCATGATCAGTAAACAGCAATGATCATGTCATTTCAGATACTTAAAGGTACCTATTCATTTGTCAAGTAGCTAGCTAAGCAAACACCATTAGATTTAACTTGCTTCATCAGAGATTAGGCTTTTACCACTATAGATGCTAATGTGCCGAACATTAACATCGACAGGACTGTAGTGGAGCGGATGTTCCTTGGTGTCCACATCACCTACAAACTCTCATGGTCCAAACACACCAAGACAGTCGTGAAGAGGGCACGACAACACCTTTCCCCCTCAGGAGACTGAACATTTTTTTTTGCATGGGTCCCCAGATCCTCAAAAAGTTCTACAGCTGCACCACCGAGAGCATCCTGACCGGTTGCATCACCGCCTGGTATGGCAACTGCTCGGCAGTTGGCTAAATGTGAGCAACTGTTTTGCATGGTTCTGACTATGCTCTTCAAGAGGTGATGCTATTAAAATCAAATAGTTATAACGTTGATTTAAGAATCCCTTGTAAATGGCATGTCAATGGTTTTAGTGGACCTGGGGGTCTCCTTGCCCAACAAGCAGGCAAATCAAATGCTCTACACCTTATTGTGACGTTTTATTGAAAAACGCCATTTGAGACCTCTTTTCATTTAACAGTACAGTACTTCTACCTCAAATCACCACTGAAACCTAGGAGAAGCCTTCATCAGGTATGCAAGTCCATGGAGAAGTTATATATGCTAAATCTAGCCAGTCTCACGGTGATGTAAAACCTAATGCACTGAATGTGAACGGATCATTCTGGCACCAGACAGAAAGTCGATTTTTACAGTCACTAATCAGAACAGCCATTGTGGGGGTGGGGAACCATGGGGGACCAGCCCCATAAACTCCCCCAGAAAGGAGGCTGGTACGGCTGATCGATGACCCCCCCAGACCATGCCATTGGTAACGGAGCCATAACTTGTCTCATGATCACATGTTGAGTCCATAACTGGAGGAGAGTGCCACGTAAGAGGTTAATTTCCTTTATATTAGAGAGCAGTTTTTAAACATCCACACACACACACCGTCTTGTATAACTAACCTTGTGGGGACACACAATTCAGTCCCATTCAAAATCATATTTTCCATAACCCTACCCCAAACCTTAACCCAAAAACCTAACCTTAACCCAATCCCTAAACCTAGCCCTAGCCCTGACCCTAAAACTAACCCTAGCTCCTAACCCTGAACCTAATTTTAACCCTAACACTAATTCTAACCTTAAACCTAAACCCACTAGAAATAGCATTTGACCCTGTGGGGACTAACAAAATGTCCCCAGTTGGTCAATTATTTTGTTTGTTTAAATCAAATCAAATCAAATCAAGTTTATTTTATATAGCCCTTCGTACATCAGCTAATATCTCGAAGTGCTGTACAGAAACCCAGCCTAAAACCCCAAACGGCAAGCAATGCAGGTGTAGAAGCACGGCGGCTAGAAAAAACTCCCTAGAAAGGCCAAAACCTAGGAAGAAACCTATAGAGGAACCAGGCTATGAGGGGTGGCCAGTCCTCTTCTGGCTGTGCCGGGTGGAGATTATAACAGAACATGGCCAAGATGTTATGCTCCAGAGCCTTTCCGTTCACCTTCACACCTCCTGGGCCAGACTACACTCAATCATATGAGCTACTGAAGAGATAAGTCTTCAGTAAAGAGTTAAAGGTTGAGACGAGTCTGCGTCTCTCACTTGGGTAGGCAGACCATTCCATAAAATTGAGATCTATAGGAGAAAGCCCTGCCTCCAGCTGTTTGCTTAGAAATTCTAGGGACAATTAGGAGGCTGCGTCTTGTGACCGTAGCGTACGTGTAGGTATGTATGGCAGGACCAACTCGGAAAGATAGTAGGAGCAAGCCCATGTACGCTTTATAGGTTAACAGTAAAAACTTTGAAATCAGCCCTTGCCTTAACAGGAAGCCAGTGTAGGAAGCTAGCACTGGAGTAATATGATCAAATTTCTTGGTTCTAGTCAGGATTCTAGCAGCCGTATTTAGCACTGACTGAGTTTATTAGTGCTTTATCCGGTAGCCGGAAAGTAGAGCATTGCAGTAGTCAACCTAGAAGTAACAAAAGCATGGATAAATTTTTCTGCATCATTTTTGGACAGAAAATGTCTGATTTTTGTAATGTTACGTAGATGGAAAAAAGCTGTCCTTGAAACATTTTTCATATGTTTGTCAAAAGAGAGATCAGGGTCCAGAGTAACGCCGAGGTCCTTCACAGTAGTATTTGAGACGACTTTACAACCATCAAGATTAATTGCAGATTTACCAGAAGATCTCTTTGTTTTCTTGGGACCTAGAACAAGCATCTCTGTTTTGTCTGAGTTTAAATAGTAGAAAGTTTTCAGCCATCCACTTCCTTATGTCTGAAACACAGGCTTCTAGCGAGGGCAATTTTGGGGCTTCACCATGTTTCATTGAAATGTAAGCTGTGTGTCATCCGCATAGCAGTGAAGTTAACATTATGTTTTCGATGACATCCCCAAGAGGTAAATATATAGTGAAAACAATAGTGGTCCTAAAACAGAACCTTGAGGAACACCGAAATGTACAGTTGATTTGTCAGAGGACAAACCATTCACAGAGACAAACTGATATCTTTCCGACAGATAAGATCTAAACCAGGCCAGAACTTGTCGGTGTAGAACAATTTGGGTTTCCAGTCTCTCCAAAAGAATGTGGTGATGATGGTGATTAAAGGCAGCACTAGGTCTAGTAGCACGAGGACAGATGCAGAGCCTCGGTCAGACGCATTAAAAGGTATTATACCACTTCACAAGTGCAGTCTCAGTGCTATGATGGGGTCTAAACCAGACTGAGCATTTCGTATACATTGTTTGTCTTCAGGAAGGCAGTGAGTTTCTGCGCAACAGCTTTTTCAATTTTTTTTGAGAGGAATGGAAGATTCGATATAGGCCGATAGTTTTTT
>NC_036839.1:38364731-38381944 GCF_002910315.2 Salvelinus sp. IW2-2015 | reverse complement strand
TTATATTTTCTGGGTCAAGGTTTGGCTTTTTCAAGAGAGGCTTTATTACTGCCACTTTTAGTGAGTTTGGTACACATCCGGTGGATAGAGAGCCGTTTATTATGTTCAACATAGGAGGGCCAAGCACATGAAGCAGCTCTTTCAGTAGTTTAGTTGGAATAGGATCCAGTATGCAGCTTGAAGGTTTAGAGGCCATGATTATTTTCATCATTGTGTCAAGAGATATAGTACTAAAACACTTAAGTGTCTCTCTTGATCCTAGGTCCTGGCAGAGTTGTGCAGACTCAGGACAGCTAAGCTTTGGAGGAATACGCAGATTTAAAGAGGAGTACGTAATTTGCTTTCTAATGATCATGATCTTTTCCTCAAAGAAGTTCATTAATTTATTACTGCTGAAGTGAAAGCCATCCTCACTTGGGGAATGCTACTTTTTAGTTAGCTTTGCAACAGTATCAAAAATAAATTTTTGATTGTTCTTATTTTCCTCAATTAAGTTGGAAAAGTAGGATGATCGAGCAGCAGTGAGGGCTCTTCGATACTGCACGGTACTGTCTTTCCAAGCTAGTCGGAAGACTTCCAGTTTGGTGTGGCGCCATTTCCGTTCCAATTTTCTGGAAGCTTGCTTCAGAGCTCGGGTATTTTCTGTATACCAGGGAGCTAGTTTCTTATGACAAATGTTTTTCGTTTTTAGGGGTGCAACTGCATCTAGGGTATTGCGCAAGGTTAAATTGAGTTCCTCAGTTAGGTGGTTAACTGATTTTTGTCCTCTGACGTCCTTGGGTATGCAGAAGGAGTCTGGAAGGGCATCAAGAAATCTTTGTGTTGTCTGAGAATTTATAGCACGACTTTTGATGCTCCTTGGTTGGGGTCTGAGCAGATTATTTGTTGCGATTGCAAACGTAATAAAATGGTGGTCCGATAGTCCAGGATTTTGAGGAAAAACATTAAGATCCACAACATTTATTCCATGGGACAAAACTAGGTCCAGAGTATGACTGTGGCAGTGAGTAGGTCCAGAGACATGTTGGACAAAACCCACTGAGTCGATGATGGCTCCAAAAGCCTTTTGGAGTGGGTCTGTGGACTTTTCCATATGAATATTAAAATCACAAAGAATCAGAATATTATCTGCTATGACTACAAGGTCTGATAGGAATTCAGGGAACTCAGTGAGGAATGCTGTATATGGCCTAGGAGGCCTGTAAACAGTAGCTATAAAAAGTGATTGAGTAGGCTGCATAGATTTCATGACTAGAAGCTCAAAAGACGAAAACGTCATTTTTTTTTTGTAAATTGAAATTTGCTATCGTAAATGTTAGCAACACCTCCGCCTTTGCGGGATGCACGGGGGATATGGTCACTAGTGTAACCAGGAGGTGAGGCCTCATTTAACACAGTAAATTCATCAGGCTTAAGCCATGTTTCAGTCAGGCCAATCACATCAAGATTATGATCAGTGATTAGTTCATTGACTATAACTGCCTTTGAAGTGAGGGATCTAACATTAAGTAGCCCTATTTTGAGATGTGAGGTATCACGATCTCTTTCAATAATGGCAGGAATGGAGGAGGTCTTTATCCTAGTGAGATTGCTAAGGCGAACACCGCCATGTTTAGTTTTGCCCAACAGTGTACTTCTGGTCCCCACAAGTTTAGTTAACCACACACGCACACACACATACACACGCGTGGAGCACTCGCATGCAAATACACACAGACAGAGAGACACACATACATTATGAGTTACCATGGTAATCTCTGAGTCTGGAGACGTATCCAGTTTCACTTGCATGTTGACGTTTATTGTCATGAATCTTGACCTGGAGGCAGAACCGAGCGATTTCTGCTGGATGGGCCAGCTTCAAATTCAAAATGGGCTATTTTGTAAAAATGTATGAACAATTCTTTTTTTTATTTAAGGTTAGGTTTAAAATCAGATTTTATGACTTCATGGCTGTGCCAGCTAGTGACCACTCTGCAGAGCTGCCTCCAGGGCAAGAATCATGACAATAAAAGCCAACCTGCGTTTCACATTCTCAATCTAACAACGATGAAGTCAGAGTGTCAAGACACAGTACATCCCCACATGCCACTACTATACTCTAATGGCCAGACAGGGGCCATCATTTTTACCCACGGACACTACTGTTGCATGTGTGTGTGTGTGTGTTTGTGGAGGGGGTGTTATAGGGAGAAACATATTTTCACATTTTCATATACAGCTACAGTACCAGTCAAAAATTTGGACACACCTACTCATTCAATGGTTATTCTTAATTTTTTACTATTTTCTACATTCTACTATGAAATAACATATATGAAATCATGTAGTAACCCAAAAAGTTTTTAACAAATCAAAATATCTTAGATTTTTCAAAGTAGCCACCCTTTTCCTTGATGACCGCTTTGCACACCCTTAGCATCACCTGACCTCAACCCAATTGAGATGGTTTGGGATGAGTTGGACAGCAGAGCAGAGTGAAGGAAAAGCAGCCAACAAGTGCTCAACATATGTGGGAACTCTTCAAGACTGTTGGAAAAGCATTCCAGGTGAAGCTGGTTGAGAGAATGCCAAGCGTGTGCAAAGCTGTCATCAAGGCAGAGAGTGGCTACTTTGAAGAATCTCAATTATAAAATATAGTTTGATTTGTTTAACACTTTTTTGGTTACTACATGATTCCATATGTGTTATTTCATTGTTTTGATGTCTTCACTATTATTATACAATGTAGAAAATAGTACAAATTAGAAGAAAAAACCCTTGAATAAGTAGGTGTGCCAAACTTTTGACTGGTACTGTGTCGGCATGTTTGTGTCGTCCATATCTTAGATCTCAGTTGATTTTGGTGTCAGCATCAGTGTATTTGAGTGACTCTGTCAGCCTATAAATAAATATCAATATACGATACATAAATAATCCACCAAGAGGACTATATGTTTTCTTCCTCCTCTTTGTTCTATGTTGTCCTTGATAAATGTCCTCAATGGCCAGAGTTTGTGGACAGAGGTGGAGAGAGCAGGTGAAAAACACCCCCTGTCTCCAGACACTCCGTCCTGCCTGGTTCTTGTCGACCGATCAAGAGACTGGTTGTAATTTCATGTCCTGACCCAGCACTGCAGACCTTGACCCTGCCACTTAATTCTCTGTGTGTGAGTGTGTGAGTGTGAGTGTGAGTGTGTTGTGTGTGTGTGTGTGTGGTGTGTGTGTGTGTGTGTGTGTGGTGTGTGTGTGTGTGTGGTGTGTGTTGTGTGTGAGTGTGAGTGTGAGTGTGAGGTGTGAGTGTGTTGTGTGTGTGGTGTGGTGCTGTGTGTGTGTGTGTGTGTGTGTGTGTGTGTGTGTGTGTGTGTTACGGTTTGAGGGCTGAAAGAGTCCAATGTGAAATAATGAATTGGTTTAGACGGGTGTAAAATATGTTTAAAAACTGTTCACTAAGTCAACAATTCATTGTTACTGTGAGACAACAGTGACATTGTCATTGGATAGAGAGAGGAAGAGAAACAGTTTTAAAAATATGAACAAATGCTGCTACATGCATCCATTATTCTTAATTATGAATGAGCTCTAATGCATCACAATGTAATAACATTTGGAAAAGGAGTAAACAAAATGTATTTTTCTGTTTATTTTACCAGGCAAGATGACTGGGAACACGTTCTCATTTACAGCAACGACCTGGGGAATAGTTACAGGGGAGAGGAGGGATGAAAGAGCCAATTGTAAACTGGGGATTATTAGGTGACAGTGATGGTTTGAGGGCCAGATTGGGAATTTAGCCAGGACACCGGAGTTAACACCCCTACTCTTACGATAAGTGCCATGGGATCTTTAATGACCTCAGAGAGTCAGGACACACATTTAACATCCCACCTGAAAGACACCACCCTACACAGGGCAGTGTCCCCAATCACTGCTCTGGGGCATTGGGATACTTTTTAGACCAGAGGAAAGACTGCCTCCTACTGGCCCTCCAACACCACTTCCAGCAGCATCTGGTCTCCCATCCAGGGACTGACCAGGGCCAACCCTGCTTAGCTTCAGAAGCAAGCCAGCAGTGGTATGCAGGGTGGTATGCTGCTGGGAATTTTTAATTTTTTTACCATTCAGAAGCTACAGTTTTAGACATCCCACCTTCTCTCCCTCTTCCTCTCTTCCTCTCCTCCTCTCCCTCTCCCTCTCCTCCACCTTCTCCTCTCCTCTCCCTCTCCCTCTCCTTCTCTTCTCCTCCCTCCCTCTCTCTCTCTCTCTCTCTCTCTCTCTCTCTCTCTCTCTCTCTCTCTTTCTCTCTCTCACTGTCCTAAAGGACTGTCTTTCTCAGCCCGTATGGCTAAGTGTGTATTTGAGAACACAAGTACATGGAAATCAGCAGCTGTCTGGAACAAAGCGAGAGTGGAGGTCATTATCCATCCACACCACACAGGCAGACACAAAGATATCCATCTACACCACATAGACAGACAGGAAGTTATCCATCTACATCACACAGACACAGGAAGTGAAGGCAAAGGGATCCTGAGGTCTGTTGAGACAAAGTCATTGATCTTGAATTGATTGATTGAAACTCTTTAAAGAGTATCTTAAATGAATCCCATGGCTTTTCTTTTAAATGTCTCTTTAATTTATCCCTCCAATCAAATGGCTGTGACAGGCCTACCTCCCTATTTTGGACAGCTTTAGGAGGATGGATTTGACTTCCAAAACCTCAAGTCTAGCAAAGTCTCTCAATCACTTCCCTGAACTGCATCATTTTTGTTCCATGTCAGCGCTAGCACACCTGATTCAACCAGATATACTAGCACCAGATATGCTTGTTTAGTTTAGTTTATTTGTTTATTTACCAGGGACAGGCACAGGTAAATCAGATGTGTTTGTGCTGGGCTGGAACCAAAATGCATCCTGTGAGTTCTCCAGTCATGAATTGTGGAGAAGGAGAAAGTGCTGGGCACACACTGCTTGAATTAACGTTGAATAGATGTTTAATTGATGTCTGTGCCCAGTGGAAGGGACCAAAATGTAACCATAAAAAAGAAGCCCAGTAAACTCACAATGGAGAAAGTATAACTTTGCATTTTCCCAAGCTGCAAAACAATGTCAAAGAAATGCAATTTTAGGATTTCTATGAATATTTAATTATATCTACATTATATTCAAAAAAATGTTTTACCACTTGGAGGACTATGTTGGCCTTTCAAGAAGCACAGGTATTCATTGCACATTAAGTGGAGTGGGAGTTAACCTTTTCACTTGTGAGTTCCAAATATCTCTAATGGTCGCCCCAGCGTGTTTTTTTTTATACAGGTGATGTCACAATGCACTCACTGTTCCAAAATGTGATTGTTACGTAACAGGACAGGTATCCCTCCCTGCCCTCAAACCAAGGCACGCTGCCTGCTAATTATCTGTAACCTATGTTTCAACGTCAATTTCAAATAAGTTTCTAACAAGTTTCATTTTCTAACAACAGTTTGAATTGAGGTGTGTTCCGCCTCCTCATTAATTTAAAATAGAAGTAGCTCATTTCACTGTTGCGGACAATTTGTTTGAGGCTTCACTGAGCCGAACATCTGTCCTTGGTCTGATGAGTCCACATTTGAGATTTTTGGTTCCATCCACTGTGTCTTTGTGAGACGCAGAGTAGGTAAACGGATGATCTCCGCATGTGTGGTTCCCACTGTGAAGCATGGGGGTGGAGGTGTGATGGTTTGGGGGTGCTTTGCTGGAGACACTGTTAGTGATTTATTTAGAATTCAAGGCACACCTAACCAGCATGGCTAACACAGCATTCTGCAGCGATACGCCATCCCATCTGGTTTGCACTTAGTAGGACTAGTGGGTTTGGGATGAGTTGGACCGCAGAGTGAAGGAAAAGCAGCCAACAAGTGCTCAGCATATGTGGGAACTCCTTCAAGACTGTTGGAAAAGCCTTCCAGGTGAATCTGGTTGAGAGAATGCCAAGAGTTTTCAAAGCTGTCATCAAGGCAAAGGGTGGCTACTTTGAAGAATCTAAAATCTAAAATATATTTTGATTTGTTTAACAATATTTTGGTTACTACATGATTCCGTATGTTTTATTTCATAGTTTGGATGTCTTCACTATTATTCTACAATGTAGAAAATAGTAAAATTAAGAAAAACACTTGAATGAGTAGGTGTGTCCAAACTTTTGTCTGGTACTTTATATGTAGGGAAGCATAATGTATTTACTGTTTTATTCATGTTTTCAATTACTGCTGACAAATCATACAATCCCATTCTTGCATAGATTGTAATAGACACATTTGATGTTGTAACGGCTCTCGTCGAAAGGAGTGGACTAAAGCGCAGCGTGGAAAGTGTTCATGATTTTTATTATTAAAAAAATACTCAAACAAAATAACAAAGCGAAAACGAAAGTGCACAGTTCTGTCAGGCAGAAACACAAAACAGAAAACCAAGATCCCACAAAACCCAAATGGAAAATGACAACTTATATATGACCCCCAATCAGAGACAACGATAGACAGCTGCCTCTGATTGGGAACCACACTCGGCAAAAACAAAGAAATAGAAAACATAGAATGCCCACCCAAATCACACCCTGACCTAACCAAAAAAAGAAATAAAAAGGCTGTCTAAGGTCAGGGCGTGAAAATACCCCCCGCCCCAAAGGTGCGGACTCCGGCCGCAAAACCTGACTCTATAGGGGAGGGTCTGGGTGGGCACCTATCCTCGGTGTCGGCTCCGGTTCGGGACGGAGCCCCCGCACCGCACGCTGATCCCTCCACTTCCGTGGAACCGGACCGTGGATCGTCGCCGGAGACTACGGACCGTGTATCGTCGCCGGAGGAACCGGACCGTGGATCATCGCCGGAGGCTCTGGACTGGGAACCCCCGCTGGAGGCTCCAGACTGCAGACCTCCGCTGGAGGCTCCGGACTGGAGACCGTCGCTGGAGGCTCCGGACAGGAGATCGTCGCTGGAGGCTCCGGACAGGAGATCGTCGCTGGAGGCTCCGGACCGGAGACCGCCGCTGGAGGCTCCGGACCGGGGACCGTCGCTGCAGGCTCCGGACCGGGGACCGTCGCTGCAGGCTTCATGCCATGGATCATCACTGGAGGCTTCATGCCATGGATCATCACTGCAGGCTTCATGCCATGGATCATCACTGCAGGCTCCGGGCCATGGATCATCACTGGGAGCTTCGTGCCATGGATCATCACTGGAGGCTTCGGCCGTGGATCATCACGGAGGCTTCGTGCCATGGATCATCACTGGAGGCTTCGTGCCGTGGATCATCACTGGAGGGCGATCTAGCCATTGATGATCATCACGAGCTTCGCCATGGATCATCACTGGAGGCTTCGGGCCATGGATCATCACTGGAGGCTTCGGGCCATGGATCATCACTGGAGGCTTTGTACGTTGAGCCGGAACAGGTTTCACCGGACTGAGGAGACGTACTGGAAGCCCAGTACGAGGAGCTGCCACAACGCGTCCTGGCTGGATACCCACTTTAGCTCTGAGCTATGAAGACGCACTGGAGGCTTATTGCGGAGAGCCGGCGCAGGAWATACTGGGCCGTGGAGGCGCACTGGAGGTCTGGAGCTTAGAGCTGGCACAAAGCGTCCTGGCTGAATACCCCCTGTAGCACGGGCAAGTGCGGGGAGCTGGAACAGGGAGCACTGGGTTGTGCTGGCGAACTGGGGATACCGTGCGTAGAGCTGGCGCAGGATATCCTGGGCCGAAGAGACGCACCGGAGGCCAGGAGCGCTGAYCCGGCACAATCCGTCCTGGCTGAATGCCCACTCTAGCACGGCAACTGCGGGGAGCTGGAACAGAGCGCACCGGGCTGTGAATGCGCACTGGAGCTATGTGTGGCGCCATGTTTGTTGAAATCATACAGTGCATTCTGGTTGTCACGTAAACATCTGCCAGACCAAAGATGCTATAAGAAAATGAAGTGAAGGGATGGTTCACTCGACTAACTTATTGTAACTATTGTTACTTAGAGTTGCCAGCTCAGAACCCCTTTCCAGGGGTTTTATTTTTATTTAGCTTATAAACATCTCCTGTGTTTGCCCCTCATGTATTGATTAATCCCCCATCATTGAAATATTTCCAGCATCATATCCTCCCACGATAACTTCTGCCATTTCTACCCCCCATTGACTTTACAATAAAAGGTGACATGAAAGAATAAGGTTGTGAAGAACCTTTATTTCCCATCAGTACAACACTTTGTTTTGATGGATTTCAGACAACAATGCTGTTTAGATGCGTTTTCTGCATCAATTGTTATTTTGCTACTGTTCAAAACACATTTTTGCGACGGTACGCTGCAGGACTACTCAACTATGATCACAAATATGTGATTGTACGCATCAAAGGGATAAGGCTCTAATGAACATGTACAGTACATGTACAGTATGTCTCTCTATGTTCCTGTGTATAACTTCTGCTGCATTTCTGAGAGACAAAAGATTTTCCAAGACATACAGTACACCCCTTCTATCCACACCTACASACCCTTCCTGTTGCTAAGAAACTTAACCTGCTACCTATTTAATCTCTACAATTGCTAAGCAACCACTTGGTGTTGTCGATTTATGGATGTGGCGATTGAGTGGGAGAGTTTGAATSATCTCTAGTAGTGGAACTTTAATGCAGTACTGTGGTCAATTGACTGAGATGATTTTGACTGAGATGGATTTTGATTGGATTTATTTATTTATTGCTGTTAATGAGCCTATACTAATTACCCAATTAGACATCTGATATGAAACACAAAAAAAAGGTACTAATTGGAATGCAGATCCAAAACAAAATCAAAAGCTTGACACACTATGAATAATTTGAATAGCTGTTTACTCTCTATCAATCTGATATGACCTGATGTGACACACACACACACACACACACACACACACACACACACACACACACACACACACACACACACACACACACACACACACACACACACACACACACACACACACACACACACACACACACACACACACACACACACACACACACACACACACACACACACACACACACCACCTCTCTCAGTAGGGCTGGGAACAAAAGCCACATTTTTAGATGAAAATTAGTCACCAAAACACATAGGAAAATTGCACACAATTCTCTACACACAATAACTTCTGCATGTTACCACCATTATGCCATACTGCCATTTCATTGGCAGATGGAGCTTCCGTATGCCTGATGTTTCCTCCTACATTTCCTGTATGATTCACAATAGGCCAGTTGAATGTATTCCATGTATAGTGAGTATCCCTGATTTAAGCATGTGACCAAAAGGAGAGGGGACAGGTGCGCAGATACAGATTATTTCAAAATCAATCATTTCCTCTCTCTCTCTGGTAACCATGGTGATTTGTGACAGATGCAGGTGCATTTGCTAATGCTAACGTTTACGGTAGCGCCAGCGCTTCAGCTGTCGAACCCTGATTTGAAGTTTGTACCTGACAGAGCAGACACGTTGCACCCCGCCACCAGCTGTTCTCCGTTGTCAAGGAGATGTTTGTCCTTTTCCGTTGCGGCGTGGCGTCTCCCTCAACACCTGCTGTCCTGTCAGAGTCACACATTGCTCACCCAGCGCTGCTCTCAGCCGATAATGTTAGACTGTCACTACAGAGTGCAGCTACAGTAGACTAGACATTCTAACTTTTATAGTGTCTCTTTAGTCAAACCAACGTTGCTCTGGTCCAATAGTGTTAAGTGGTTGTATCTACAGTATCACTACAGAAGTCATCCACTGTAGGCTCTACATCTACAATATTATGTAACAAGTGTAGTCAACCCTCCTCCAGGGAGCTGCTGTCTTTGCAGGCGTTTAATCCAGCGCTAAACAAACACACCTGATTCAGCCAATCAAAGTCTCAAGGAGCTTGTTGAGTAGTAGAATCGGGTGTGTCAGAAGATCCTACCCCTGGTATACAGTATATCCACTGTAGTGTCTGTGTGTCTAGTATTCAATCTAGAGTTGTATGTCATCCTGACTGCAAACTACATTTCCCTATGGGACTATAAATACAGTGTAGTAATCTTCAACTATTTATTTTGATAATAAACCCTTCACTTTCTCCACCACATTGACACAGTGTAGTTATTTTGAGTGATCGGACAGCGGCAAGAAGGCGTATAGTGTTGATGTTCAGTTGGATATGTGCCATATTGTCACTGAGCAGTACATGTTATCTCATGCAGTTTGTAGTGTATGTACAAGGCCACAGACAAATATAACTAACAAATAACCTGTTTGACCCTGTGTCGTGTGTATCTTCAGCATCACCCCGTCTGCATATATGGATATGAAACCGCTGCTCCTTGTCTCATTCTCTCTGACTGAACATGCTGAACCCTCCTCCTTCACTCTATCAGCTTGTACACCCCAATCCCCCAACACACACACATGCGCACACACACACACACACACACGCACCGACATGCACTACATGATAGGTCACTCGGGGTTCTCCTACTCTGGGTCCAGGAGTTTATCTCAGTCACTCTGCAAGTCTTGTGACGTTAACCAGCCACCTCCAACATGTCATCAACCACATGGACACAGGTAGACATGATGCGTGTGTGTGCTGACAGAGAGACTAGATGAGAGAAAAAAGTTGTAGAGCCCAGATAGAGAGAGACTTGCTGCCACCCCCCTCAGAGGGTTTCGATTGGTTGCAATCAAAGTGCTTGTGGCGTGTTATGTATACCAACTATAATCTGGTGTATAGTTTATGTTGGCGTACACATCACTGACAAACTGAAATGAACCACCCACACAGACAGTGTGGTGAAGAAGGCGCCACAGAGCCTCTTCAACCTCAGTAGGCTAAAGAAGTTTGGCTTGTCACCTAAAACCCTCACAAACTTTTACAGATGCACAATTGAGGGCAACCTGTCGGGCTGTATCGCCGCCTGGTACGGCAACTGCACCGCCCTCAAATGCAAGGCTCTCCAGAGGGTGGTGCGGTCTGCACAACGCATGACCGAGGGCAAACTACCTGCCCTCCATGACACCTACAGCACCCGATGTCACAGGAAGGCCAAAAAGATCATTAAGGACAACAACCACCCGAGCCACTGCTTGTTCACCCCGCTATCATCCAGAAGGCGAGGTCAGTACAGGTGCATCAAAGCTGGGACCGAGAGACAGAAAACAGCTCTATCTCAAGGCTATCTGAACTGTTAAACAGCCATCACTAGCACATAGAGGCTGCTGTCCCCCGCTACACCCAGAAGGCGAGGTCAGTACAGGTGCATCAAAGCTGGGACCGAGAGACAGAAAAACGCTGTCTATCTCAAGGCTATCTGACTGTTAAACAGCCATCACTAGCACAATCACTGGCCGCTTTAAAGAATGGAACACTAGTCACTTTAATAATGTTTTACATGTCTGGCATTATTCATCATGTATATACTGTATTCTATACTATTCTACAATATCTCATTCACTTTTCTCAATATAGGGGTGCTGTTTCAACGTTAGCATTTATCGTCTCCAAATTAACTGCCTCATACTCAATTCTTGCCTCGTACAATATGCATATTATAGTTTATATTGGATAGAAAACACTCTCTAGTTTCTATATGCCGTTGAATTAGTGTCTCTGAGTGAAACAGAACTCATTCACAAACAGCACTTTTCCTGATATGGAGTGAGATTTCAGAAATTTTGGCCTCTGTCCCAGGTCAGTTTAAAGTCCCTGTAAATCCTATAAATACAAACACTGCCCATGCCTTCCTCTAGATGTCAGTAAGAGGTACAATTGAATGGAGTCGATTGGCGCAATCAGGGCCCGTATAAAACAGCCAAAGACCGGATGTACCGTTCTTTTCCTGCTGCGCCTGACGCAAGATGACGTCGGACTCTCTCTCTTTCAAGCGTTGTTTAGCCACTTATATATCGCCGGTCATGTTTTACTCGTTATAGGTGTAAAAACATCATAAGGTAGTTAATTTAAACCGTTTTATCAATTTATATCCGTTAGTGCGATTTTGAGGCATTGCTTTGTGATGCTCTTTGAAGCGCCGGGCACGTTTCGGGGTCCCGGTCGAACGTTAGTGGCATTTCGACGGACAAGAGGACATCTTTCGACCACAAAGAAGATTAGACCAAGAAGGAATACATTGCCCAAGATACTGATGGAAAACAGCTCACAGTAAGAACTATTTATGTGATAAATCGCTGTTCTGTTGAAAATTTTAAACGCATATATCGCCATTTTGTTATGTGTAGCTTCGCTTGGCGACCCGGTATGCACAGTAAGGATAATTTAGAAATGTAAGTCAGCGATTGCATTAAGAACTAATTTGTCTTCTCGATTCCTGTCAACCCTGTATTTTTTAGTCAAGTTTATGATTAGCTATCAATTAGACTAGATCACTCTCAAATATAGCGCCCGACATTTCAGGGCAGTTTTGCTACTATTCTCATTGTATAACCACGTTTTTTTGTGGCTAAATATGCACATTTCGAACAAACTCTAATATGTATGTTGTAATATTGTTACAGGAGTGTCATCGAAGAATTCTGAGAAGGTTAGTGAAAACATAATATATTTTGGTGATCATAACGTTATCGCCCCTTGCCTTGGATTCATGCTGGGGTAACGTTTGCACATGTGGTATGCTAATATAACGATTTATTGTGTTTCGCTGTAAAACGCTTAGAAAATCTGAAATATTGTCTGAATTCACAAGATCTGTGTCTTTCCATTGCTATGCTTTGTCTATTTTTATGAAATGTTTTATGATGAGTAAATTGGTAATACACGTTGCTCTCTGTATTTGTTCTAGTCGAGTTGTGATGGTGGGTGCAATTGTAAACTATGATTTCTACCTGAAATATGCACATTTTCTAACAAAAACTATCCTACACAATAAATATGTTATCAGACTGTCATCTGATTAGGTTTTTCTTGGTTAGTGGCTATCAATATCTTTATTTGGCCGAATTGGTGATAGCTACTGGTGGAGAGAAAAAATGGTGGACAAAGAAAAATGGTGTCTTTTTGCTAACGTGGTTAGCTAATAGATTTACATATTGTGTCTTCCCTGTAAAACATTTTAAAAATCAGAAATGATTGCTGGATTCACAAGAAGTGGATCTTTCATCTGGTATCTTGGACTTGTGATGAATGATATTTAGATGCTACTATTACTTGGACGCTATGCTAGCTATGCTATTCAGCTTTTTTACTGGGGGGGTGTGGGGTGCTCCCGGATCCGGGTTTCTGACTCGGTAGAAGTTAATAATGTTACATATCTTGCATTACTCATCTCGTAACGGTTTTCCTCCTCCTCTTCATCCGAAGAGGAGGAGCAGGGATTGAACCAAAAGCAGCGGATTGTGAAGACAGACATACTGATTTATTAAAGTAAAGACGGAAAAACACGAAAACGAAATACACGAATAAATTAAATAACAAAACGGAGTAGACAGACCTGGACATGGAACTTACAATAAACACGAAGAACTCACGAACAGGAACAGACTACAAAAAACCGAGACAGTCCCGTATGGTGCGACAAACACTGACACAGGAGACAACCACCCACAACGAACACTGTGAAACAACCTACCTAAATATGACTCTCAATTAGAGGAAACGCCAAACACCTGCCTCTAATTGAGAGCCATACCAGGCAACCCTAAACCAACATAGAAACAGAAAACATAGAATGCCCACCCAAACTCACGTCCTGACCAACTAACACATAAAACAAACTAACAGAAATAGGTCAGGAACGTGACAATCTCATATGTATGTACTGTTTTTAATACTGTATCTTAGTCCGTTCCGCTCTGACATTGCACGACCTTATGTATATAGTCTTAATTAATTCCTACTTAGATTTGTGAGTATTGGGTATATGTTGTGTAATTTGTTAGATATTACTTGTTAGATATTACTGCACTGTTGGAGCTAGAAACACAAGCATTTCGCTACACCCGCAATAACATCTGCTAATCACGTGTATGTGATTTTTTWAAATTTGATTTGATTTTGATTTGTTGGCCAATCTAACTGAGTGTCCAAAAGATTAAGAACACCTTCCTAATTTTGAGTTGCACCCCCCTTTGCCCTCAGAACAGCATCAATTCGTCAGGGCATGGACTCTACAAGGTGTCGAAAGAGTTTCACAGGGATGTTGGCCCATGTTGACTCCATAGTAGTGTAAAGCTGGCTGTCCTTTGGGTGGTTGACCATTCTTGATACACACAGGAAAGTGTTGAGCATGAAAAACCCAGCAGTGTTGCAGTTGTTGTCACACTCAAACCGGTGCGCCTGCCACCTACTACCATACCCCGTTTAAAGGCACCTAAATATTTTATCTTGCCCATTGACCCTCTGAATGGCATACATATAGTATACAATTTGTGTTTCAATTGTCTCATGGTTTAAAAATATTTCTTTAACCTGTCTCCTCCCCTTCATCTAAACTGATTGAAGTGGATTTAACACGTGACATCAATAAGGGATCATATCTTTCACCTGGATTCACCTGGTCAGMCTATGTCATGGAAGAAGTTCCTAATGTTTTGTACACAGTTTATATCCTTGGTTGATTAGTCTCCCAAGAATACATACACACATACCCTTTATCTAGACGGATAAAAGGGAAAGAAATGCCTATAAAACTACAATGATTCATGCAGCTTATGTTTTACCCACAGCCAAATCAATTCACAGAATACTTTTAGCTACTGTAAACACCTAGTACTATCAGTTTGAGTTTTCAGAAAAATGTGTGTGTGTGAGTTTGTTTTGTAGATATGTGTATGCGTCTTTTTGGATGGGTGTACCGGCATATGGATTACGGATTAACACTATGTTGACAGGAGGGACTCTGTGACGAGTTATCATCCTCCTTCAGGTTGCTACAAGGGCTTGGACTCGTCCGCTTGGCAAATGATTGTGAAAGGAAAGGTGGGGTCTGTTCATTTTTCTCTCTCTCCTTTTCTCTCTTCTCTGGTTTTCTCTCCCTCCCTCTCTTTTTGTGTCCTGGCAGCATTGACGGAATAAACTTGGGATGTGGATATATTTTTCCTTGTAGGATGAGGGTCCTCCACTACGAACACAGTAGCTGTTGAGGACATTTTACCTTTTTGTCAGTGTCTGCACTGTATGGGAACATACTTGTCTGAGAATAAGTGCAGGTTTTAAGTCTCAGAACTACACTACAGACCTTTCATGAGTATTCTTGAGATCTCTGTAAATAGAAAGGGCCATGCTGCTTCTTATTGTTGTAACAGGCTGGACTAGAGTACTTGATAAGCAGTCAGGACTTATCTCTCTCTCTCTCTCTCTCTCTGCAGTTTGAAATATCCCTCTTTGTTCAGGTTTTTATGTAAGGACAATTCTGCCTCTGTCTCTTTCAGTTCTGCAAAAGCCACAGCAGAACATCCTCTCAGATACATCTGCAAAACTCTAAAGAGGAGGGTCAAAATCTATTTAATTCAACATTTATTTTTAAGGACCAATAAATCCGAGGTGCAGTTTGAAGATCATTGAAGTTTTCATCATCCTTTAAAATACTGGACGTCAGAATTGACAAGTAGATTCAAAGATTTAAAAAATTAAATACAGACGACAGAACAACAGACGACAGACAGACAGCAACAGACAGACAGACGACAGACAGACAGACAGACAGACGGACAGACAGACAGAACAGACAGACAGACAGACAGACAGACAGACAGACAGACAGACAGACAGAACAGACAGACAGGACAGACAGACAGACAGACGAACAGACAGACAGACAGACAGGACAGGACAGGACAGACGGATGTTCAGAATGAATACATATTTCTCAAGATGATGTAGTAAGCTTCATAACACCGTAACCCGTCCTAAGGGCTCAACACACAGTGATAACAAGTGATAACAACCACACAAAGACACACCACAACCACAGGATCTGACCAGTAGAGTGACTCCAGAAATATGTCAGAGGAAGGCCCTAAATATTGTCAGAGACTCCATTCGCTCTAGTCATAGACTGTGCTCTCTGCTACCGCACGGCAAACAATACCAGACGCGCCAAGTCTACYTCCAAAAGGCTCCTGAACAGCTTCTACCCCCAAGCCATAAGACTGCTGAACAGCTAATCAAATAGCTGCCCGGACTATTTGCCTTGATCCTCCCTTTTTTAAGCTGCTGCTGCTCTCCGTTTATTATCTATGCATAGTCACTTTACCCCTACCTACATGTTACCTCAATTACCTCAACCTGTACCCCCACACATTGACTCTGTACCAGTACCCCCTGCATATAGCCTTGTTATTATTATTTTATTGTGTTACTTCTTGTTTTACTTTAGCTTATGTAGTAAATATGAACTCTTATTCTTCTTAAATGCATTGTTGGTTAAGGGCTTGTAAGTAAGCGTTTTAAGGTAAGGTCTACATCTGTTGTATTTGACGCATGTGACAAATAAAGTTTGATTTGATTTAGTTTTACCCAATCAACTGGCTCATTATTTGGTGGTTGTAGAGTAATTAGTCTCAAGCGTCCCAAGTGTTTAATGTCACTCTTTCCCTCTCCTGCGAGACTGCCGTTAATTAAAATTCAAAAAATCTGCCTGTTTATTAGACACAGTGGCGGGTTGCCGTAGCACCAAATTGAGGTGTAATTATAGCGCTGGGTTGAAAGGCACCGTCTCATCGCTCATCYGTTACGCTCACTATGGTAATTATTTGTGTTTTCATTTGGTGTCGCCACGGAAACGAGCAATGGCCACTTCAGAATCAAAAGGCTTGAGAGCCGGAGACACTTCCATGGTTAACATGATCTCTAGAGAGTCTTGGTAATTATGAATGAATCACTGTACTCTATTGAATCCCCAAGGGAGATAATAGGTTTACGTTGGCTACCATCAGCTTTCACACTTAGACATCAGACAAAGCGTATGGCCATCAGAATATGGCAATCAACATGGGCTCTGACGAATAGGAACGTTTTTTATTGGGAAATGATCATTTGACAGTTGACCTACTGTATGGTGTTATTACATTCTGTGGACAGGTCATCCAGAAGTTACAGGGATATTAAGCATATGTTATGTAGGGCCTGGAGTTTTACAAAGTCAAGTGAGGAAAAACTCACGAACAAACTCACGAATATTTCTAAATTTCAAAAGTATGCTGATCCTCTGTGTTGATAACAGGGAACAAAGGGAGGGTGATCTAACAAA
>NC_036839.1:38355441-38362596 GCF_002910315.2 Salvelinus sp. IW2-2015 | reverse complement strand
GTGTGCGTGTGCGTGTGTGCCGGATGTGTGTGCGTGTGCGTGTTGGCACATGAGAATTATTAGAATTTGGCAAATTCTGTCCATGCTGGCTTTGAAACAGATAAATGGGATACAGACTGTTTCCAATTTATTAACAGATTATAGAAACACCTCAACGACTTCATTTCTATTAGACACTCTGGGGTTTTGTGAGAACGTGTTTTTATTGGTGTGACGTCAAAAATGATTGCTCTTTATATTGACACAAGACTGTTGTACATCGATTAACTGCTTCTAGTTTGTGTGTGTGCGTGTGTGCGTGTGTGCGTGCGTGCGTGCGTGCGTGCGTGTGTGCGTGTATTCAATTATAGGCCCAAAGACAGACACATATAGCAAGAGAGTGGGCGGATGGAGAGAAAACAAGAAAAAGAAAGAAAGAAAGAGAGCATTTGTACCCCAGAGGATCTCAGTTGATATACCCCTGAATAGCATCCCAGCATCAACTCACAGAGGCCCCATGAAGCTTCAATTATTTACTGTATATAGGGATATATTGCCAATACTGAAACTACACACCAAGAACATCAAACCTCCAACTTGTAAAAAGACTCACTCTGCAGGTTTCCAAGGAGCTGGGTTTATTAGACAAAGGCAATGTCACAAAAACAACACATTGCAACATGTGTAATAGAAACGGCAGCTATAAGAGCCATTTTCTAAAGATCGACAACATTTGAATCTGCTCAACAAGGGTTGGACTATTATATTTTGTCTAACTTTCTTTACTGCAACGGATGATGATGGGAACTGTGTCTTTTGAATAAATGATGGTCGCCAAGTCATTTTGATGGTATGTGTGGTCATCACTAAGTATAAAGCTCCACATGTAGTTGTAAATGCTTACTACTTCTTTGCAGGACTTTTATTTTATTTATTTAACCTTTATTTAACAAGGCAAGTCAATTAAGAACTAATTCTTATTTACAATGACGGCCGACCCCGGGCCAGGGGACAAGGATTGTCCTGACTTTCAGGATTGCCTGAATTGCTTTGAATTGCTTTTCTGGTCAACTGGATGCAAGTTTCACCATCCAATTATTTCAGATATACAGGAGTGCAAGTAGCACCATGGCGATACGTTGGCACATGAGAATTGTTAGAATATGGTAAATTCTGTCCATGCTGGCTTTGAAACAGATAAATGGGATACAGACTGTTTCCAATTTATTAACAGATTATAGAAACACCTCAACAACTTCATTTCTATTAGACACTCTGGGGTTTTGTGAGAACGTTTTTTTATTGGTGTGACGTCAAAAATGATTGCTCTTTTTATTGACACAAGACAGTTGTACATCAATTAAGGCAGCCCCCCCCCCCCGCACTTTTCTGAATCAGAGAGGAGGAGAGGGTAAAAATTCAGTTATACAACTGACTAGGTGCCCACTTTCCCCTTTCAATTGAAAGACATTGCAGCAGGCAGTTGTTGCATCAATTTTCTATGCCAACTTTCTAAATGTCMACAATACCCTTCCTGGAGAATGTTATTGAGCTTTGAGGCTTATCCTATGAAAATATGAACTAGTCAAGAATGACGGATTTATTCTGCTTTGCTTTGAAGATTGATCATATTCCTAGAAACAGAGTGAAAGTTTCAAGCAGTTTCTCCATCCATTCCTGGGAGACCACATAGGGGAAGCACATTACTGTTCTAGTCCCACACCGACACACCAGAGTCAACAAATCAAGGTCTGGTTGATTCATTGATTAGTTGATTCAGGTGTTTTAGTGTTGGTCTAAAACAAGTATGGACTGCACTGTGTGATCCCCCAGGAATGGATCGAAAAACACAAGTCTCGGATTTGAAACCACAATTCCGTTCTGCCTCACAGTGAACTGTAGTTCTATCATACTTTTTCCTCCCTGAAAGTTAGTTTTATGTCGTCAGTGTGCGGGCGTGTGTTGTGGTGTTGTTGGTGTATGTGTGTGTGTGTGTGTGTGTGTGTGTGTGTGTGTGTGTGTGTGTGTGTGTGTGTGTGTGTGTGTGTGTGTGTGTGTGTGTGTGTGTGTGTGTGTGTGTGTGTGTGTGTGTGTGTGTGTGGTGTGTTTCCTCAATGACTTCAAGCCTCCATTATTAGATAGTTTTCTTCTGGTTTATATCTGCATATTAATTATCCATGCTTCATTTCTCTCTAATAGAGAGCTAATTCTCATTCTCACACACACACGCACGCGAGCACACACACACATGCGCGCGAGCACACACACACAGAAACACACATACACACAAAAGAGTCAAATCCCATATTTAAGATATTCAGAAGTATGTTTAAGACAACAGTAAGTAGATCAGGCTACACATGATGTGATTCTGCATGGGTTAGTGGAGTGGGATTTGTGCATTATTGCATTAAACATCTGTGAGTGATATTTTCCTTGCTGATGTTACATCTTATAATTTTCTACTTAAAAATAATAGTTTTTTTGTTTTTAATTTCAGTAATACTGAGACAATAAGTGAAATTTGTGCTATTGCAAACCACACAACAGATCAGAACGTTTAGCTAAAAAACGTTGATAAACTATTAGGATATTTCTTCACATTAGCAGCGCAGCAATGCGCTCATGGCAGTAGGCTATAAGCGGGAATGTTCCATTAGCAGGAAAACACAATTATCAAATGTGACCGCAAATGCAATTATGCATGTAATGCTTTTATTATAATTGTGCATTTTTATGGTGAAAATTATCTTTCCCAAACTTGAAACTCACGTGCTGCTGTTGCAGGATTATTTTACTGGGACAATACTGGTCCAATTGAGATCTAATATCTGTAAGAGAGGCCTGTCAGATGAATGTCAGTTGGTGTCTCTCCTGTCATGGCGTGCTGAGAGGCAACACAACAGAGCCTCAGTTGAACCATTGTGCTCCTGTCCTCAATGACCTGGGAACAGGTGGAGGATCCTCCTCCAGGAAGACTGAAACAGAAGACACAAACGGGAATGAGAAAAAGATGGAGAGAAAATAAAACTTTGAAGGCGAAGGAGGGTAGGGTGAGAGAGAAAATGAAAACAATAAATGGAGAGAAAGGGTTAGAGAGAGAGAGAGAGAGAGAGACCTGGGCCATGGCAGTAGACCCCAAAAAGACTAAAATAATGATTTTCCAGAGAAAAAATCCAGATCTCAGGGAATTAGACCAAAGTTCTCAATTGGTACAAAATATATAGAGTACTGTACACACTACAATTACTTAGGTTTAAAAATAAGCTCAACTGGACACCTTAATGAGGCAGTGAATGAACTGAGAGAGAAAGCACGCAGGGCATTCTATGCCATTAAAAAGCTAATTCAAATTGGAATACCTATTAAAATTTGGCTAAAACTAATTGAATATGTCATTGAACCAATTGCACTTTATGGTAGCGAGGTGTGAGGTCCACTTGCAAAACAAGATTTCATKAAATGGGACAAACACCCCATTGAAACCCTGCATGCAGAGTTCTGTAAGATTCTCCTACATGTCCAGAGGAAAACTACAAACAATGCAAGCAGGGTAGAATTAGGCCAATATCCACTAATAATAAAAACTCAAAAAAGAGCAATTAAGTTTTGGAAAGATCTAAAATACAGTGACCCCCTCTCATATCACTACCAAGCCATGCAATGCCAAGAGCTGAGCAAAGGAAAGAGTCCCCTCATCCAGCTGGTCCTGYGGCTGAGTTCACAAACCTGTTCTACTAACACACTGAAGCCTCAGGACCAGAACATCCAATCAATCAGGATAAACCAAATTACAACACAGTCAAAACAAAACGATATTGCTTATTGGGAAACACAAGCACAAACACAAAGCAAAATGCAGTGCTATCTGGCCCTAAAATGACAGTACACAGTGGCTAACTATTTGACCATGGTTACTGATCAAAACCTTAGAATAACCTTGACAAAGTACAGGTTCAGTGACCACAGCCTTGCCATTGAGAAGGGTAGACACAGGAAAACCTGGCTCCCTGTAGAGGAAAAGCTGTGCAACCACTGCACCACAGCAGAACCTGAGACAGAGCTGCATTTCCTGACAAAATGTGAAAAATATAAAACAATTAGAGAGTGTCATTTCCCCAAATTTGAAACCCTTATTCAAGGTTTCAAAGACCTCTCTGATGAGAGTAGGCTACCAGTCCTGTTGGGGGAGGACACAGAGAGCTGTGGGTTGGCAGCGCACTACATTGCTGCCTGCCATAAGTTGAGGGACAGTGTCTGACGAACCAATCAACCTGCACATGTCCTCTACAGTATGTTTAGTTATTGTTGAATGTATGGTTATTTTGACACTTGGTTATTGTTGTTACTGTTCTCCCGTTGACAATTTTGATTCTCATTTGTATTTTTATATTGTAAATATCCAAAATAAGCTTTGGCAATATGTACATTGTTACGTCATGCCAATAAAGCAAATTTAATTTAATTGAATTCAGAAAGAGACAGAACAGGGGAAAAGAAAGTGACACAGAGAGAGGTAGGGGACGAGATATAAGGAGCGGATAGAGAGTGGGGGAGAGTGAGAAAAGGGAAGAGAGATAAGGAGTGGATAGGGAGTTGGGGGGAGAGAAGAGATAGAAGGGAAGAGAGATAGAGTGGATTAGGGAGTTGGGGGGAGAGTGAGAAGGGAAGAAGATAAGATGGATAGGAGTTGGGGGAGGAGATAGAAGGGAAGAGAGATAAAGATGGATAGGGAGTTGGGGAGAGAGAGCGGGAAGAGAGATAAGGAGTGGATAGGGAGTTGGGGAGGAGAGGGAAGAAGAGATAAGGAGTGGGATAGGGAGTTGGGGGAGAGAGAGGAGGGAAGAGAGATAAGGAGTGGATAGGGTTGGGGGAGGAGAGAGAAGGAAGAGAGATAGGGTGGATAGGGAGTTGGGGAGAGAGAGAAGGGAAGAGAGTAAGGAGTGGTAGGGAGTTGGGGAGAGTGAGGGAGAGATAAGGCGTGGTAGGGAGTTGGGGGAGAGAGTGAAGGGAAGAGAGATAAGGAGTGGATAGGAGTTGGGGGGAGAGAGAGGGAAGAGAGATAAGGAGTGGATAGGGAGTTGGGGGAGAAGAAGAAGGGAGAGAGAAAGAGTGGATAGGGAGTTGGGGGAGGAGAGAGAAGGAAGAGAGATAAGGATGGATAGGGAGTTGGGGGAGAGAGGAAGGGAAGAGATAAGAGTGAATAGGAGTTGGGGGAGGAGAGAAGGGAAAAGAGATAAGGAGTGGATAGGGAGTTGGGGAGAAGAAGAGAGGAAGAGAGATAAGGAGTGGATAGGAATTGGGGGAGAGAGAGAGAGGATGAAGAGAGATAGGAGTGGATAGGGAGTTGGGGAGAAAGAGAAGGAAGAGAGATAGGAGTGGATATGGGATGGGGGGGAGAGAGAAGGGAAAGAGGATAAGGAGTGGATAGGGAGTTGGGGGGAGAGAGAGAAGGGAAGGATAAAGGAGTGGATAGGAAGTTGGGGGGAGAGAGAGAAGGGAAGAGAGATAAGGAGTGGATAGGAAGTTGGGGGAGAGAGAGAGGAAGGTAGGATAGGGAGTTGGGGAGGAGAGAGAGAGGGAAGAAGATAAGGGTAAGGACTTGGGGGAGAGAGAGAAGGGAAGAGATAAGGAGTGGATAGGGAGTTGGGGGAGGAGAGAAGGGAAGAGAGATAAGGAGTGGATAGGAGTTGGGGAGAGAAGAGAAGGGAAGAGATAAGGGTGGATAGGGAGTTGGGAGAGAGAGAGGGAAGAGAGAAAGGAGTGGATAGGGAGTTGGGGGGAGAGAGAAGGGAAGAGAGATAAGGAGTGGAGGGATTGGGGGAGAGAGAGAAGGGAAGAGAGATAAGGAGTGGATAGGGAGTTGGGAGGAGAGAGAAGGAAGAGAGACGGAGTGGATAGGGAGTTGGGGGAGAGAGAGAAGGAGAGAGAGATAAGGAGTGGATAGGGAGTTGGGGGGAGAGAGAGAAGGGAGAAAGATAAGGGTGAATAGGACGTTGGGGGGAAGAGAGAAGGGAAAAGATAAGGAGTGATAGGGAGTTGGGAGGAGAGAGAGAAGGGAAGAGAGATAAGAGGTGGATGGAGTTGGGGGAGAGAGAGAAGGGAAGAGAGATAAGGAGTGGATAGGGAGTTGGGGAGAGAGAGAAGGGAAGAGAGATAAGAGAGTGGATAGGAGTTGGGGGGAGAGAGAGAAGGGAAGAGAGATAGGAGTGGATAGGAGATTGGGGGAGAGAGAAGAAGGAAGAGAGATAGGAGTGGATAGGGAGTTGGGGGGAGAGGAAGGAGGACGAGACAGTGATAGGGAGTTGGGGGAGAGAGAAGGGAAGAGAGATAAGGAGTGGATAGGGAGTTGGGGGGAGAGAGAAGGGAAGAGAGATAAGGGTGGATAGGGAGTTGGAGGGAGAGAGAAGGAAGAGAGAGATAAGGAGTGGTAGGGATTGGGGGAGAGAGAGAGAGGGAAGAGAGATAAGGAGTGGATAGGGAGTTGGGGGGAGAGAGAAGGGAAGAGAGATAAGGAGTGATAGGGAGTTGGGGGGAGAGAGAGAAGGGAAGAGATAAGGAGTGGATAGGGAGTTGGGGGGAGAGTAGAGAAGGGAAGAGAGTAAGGAGTGGATAGGGGTTGGGGGAGAGAGAAAAGGAAGAGAGATAAGGAGTGGATAGGGAGTTGGGGAGAGAGCAGAAGGGAAGAGAGATAAGGAGTGGATAGGGAGTTGGGGGGAGAGAGAAAGGGAAGAGAGATAAGGAGTGGAAGTAGGAGTTGGGGGGAGAGTGAGAAAGGGAAGAGAGATAAGGAGTGGATAGGGAGTTGGGGGAGAGAGAGAGAGAGGAAGAGAGATAAGAGTGGATAGGGAGTTGGGGGAGAGAGAGAGGGAAGAAAGAGATAGGATGTGGATAGGGAGTTGGGGGAGGATGGAGAGAAGGGAAGAGGATAAGGAGTGGATAGGCGAGTTGGGGGAGAGAGATAGGTAAGAGAGAAGAGATGGGAGTGGTGGGGGAGAGAGAGAAGGGAAGAGAGATAAGGAGTGGATAGGAGTTGGGGGGAGAGTGAGAAAGGGAAGAGAGATAAGGAGTGGATTAGGAGTTGGGGGAGATGTGAGAAAGGGAGAGAGAGAGGGTGGATATGGAGTTGGGGGTATCGGAGAGAGAGAGGAGAAGGGAAGAGAGATAAGAAGTGGA
>NC_036839.1:38340968-38352613 GCF_002910315.2 Salvelinus sp. IW2-2015 | reverse complement strand
GGGGAGGAGGAGGAAGGGAAAAGAGATAAGGAGTGCCGATAAGGGAGTTGGGGAGGAGAGAAGGGAAGAGAGAATAAGGAGTGGATAGGAAGTTGGGGGAGGAGAAGAGAAGGGAAGAGAGATAAGAGTGGATAGGGAGTTGGGGGAGAGAGAGAAGGGAAGAGAGATAGGAGTGGATAGGGAGTTGGGGGAGAGAAGAAGGGAAGAGAGATAAGGAGTGGATAAGGAGTTGGGGGGAGAGAGAGAAGGGAAGAGAGAATAGGAGTGGATAGGGAGTTGGGGAGGAGAGAAGGGGAAGAGATGAAAGAGTGGATAGGGAGTTGGGGAGAGAGAGAAGGAGAAGAGAGATAAGGAGTGGATAGGGAGTTGGGGGGAGAGAGAGAAGGGAAGAAAGATTAAGGAGTGTATAGGACGTTGGGGGAGAGAGAGAAGGAAAAGAGATAAAGGGTATAGGGAGTTGGGGAGAGAGAGAAGGAAGAGAGATAAGGAGTGGGATAGGAAGATTGGGGGAGAGAGAAAGGGAAGAGAGATAAGGAGTGGATAGGGAGTGGGGAGGAGAAGAAGGGAAGAGAGATAAGGAGTGGATAGGGAGTTGGGGAAGAAGAGAGAAGGAGAGAGATAAGAGTGGATAGGAAGTTGGGGGGAGAGAGAGAAGGAAGAGAGATACGAGTGGATAGGAGTTGGGAGGAGAGAGAAGGGAAGAAGACAAGGAGTGGATAGGGAGTTGGGGAGAGAGAGAAGGGAAAGAGATAAGGAGTGGATAGGGAGTTGGGGAGAGAGAGAAGGGAAGAGAGATAAGGAGTGGATAGGGAGTTGGAGGAGAGAGAAAGGAAGAGAGATAAGAGTGGATAGGGACTTGGGGGAGAGAGAGAGGGAAGAGAGATAAGGAGTGGATAGGGAGTTGGGGAGAGAGAGAAGGGAAGAGAGAATAAGGAGTGGATAGGGAGTGGGGGAGAGAGAGAGGGAGAGAGATACGGAGTGGATAGGGAGTTGGGGGGAGATGAGAGAAGGGAAGAGAGATAAGGAGTGGATAGGGAGTTGGGGAGAGAGATAAAGAAGAGAGATAAGGGTGGATGGGAGTTGGGGAGAGACAGAAGGGAAGAGAGATAAGGAGTGGATAGGGAGTTGGGGGAGAGGAGAAAAGGAAGAGAGATAAGGAGTGGGATATGGAGGTTGGGGGAGAGTGAGAAAAAGGAAGAGAGATAAGGAAGTGGATAGGGAGTTGGGGGGATGAGAGAGAAGGGAAGAGAGATAAAGTGGATAGGGAGTTGGGGAGAGAGAGAAGGAAAGAGATACGGATGTGGATAGGGAGTTGGGGGAGAGAGTGAGAGAAGGGAAGAGGGATTAAGGAGTGGATAGGGAGTTGGGGGAGAGATATAAAGAAAGAGAGATAGGGAGTTGGGGGAGAGGAGAGGGAAGAGAGATAAGGAGTGCGATAGGGAGTTGGGGGAGAGTGAGAAAGGGAGAGAGATAAGGAGTGGATATGGAGTTGGGGGAGAGTGAGAAAAGGAAAGAGAATAAGGATGGATAGGAGTTGGGGGAGAGAGAAGAGAAGGGAAGAGAGATAAGGAGTGGATAGGGAGTTGGGGGAGAGAGAGAAGGAAGAGAAGAGATAAGGAGTGGATAGGGAGTTGAGGGGAGAGAGAAGGAAGAGAGATAGGAGTAGATAGGGGGTTGGGGGAGAGAGAGAGAAGGGACAAGAGATAAGGAGTGGATAGGGAGTTGGGGGGAGAGAGAGAGGGAAGAGAGATAAGGAGTGGATAGGAAGTTGGGGGAGAGAGAAGGGAAGAGAGATAAGGAGTGGATAGGAAGTTGGGGGGGGAGAGAGAAGGGAAGAGAGATAAGGAGTGGATAGGGAGTTGGGGGGAGAGGAGAAGAGAGAGATAAGGAGTGGATAGGGAGTTGGGGGGAGAGAGAGGAGGACGAGAGATAAGGAGTGGATAGGGAGTTGGGGGGAGAGAGAAGGGAAGAGAGATAAGGAGTGGATAGGGAGTTGGGGGAGAGAGAGAAGGGAGAGAGATAAGGAGTGGATAGGGAGTTGGGGGAGAGAGAGAAGGGAAGAGAGATAAGGAGTGGATAGGATGTTGACGGGAGAGAGAGATAGAAGTGGAAGAGAGATAAGGAGTGAATAGGAAGTTGGGGGAGAGAGAGAAGGGAAGAGAGATAAGGAGTGGATAGGGAGTTGGGGGAGAGAGAGAAGGGAAGAGAGATAAGGAGTGGATAGGGAGTTGGGGGAGAGAGATAGACGGGAAGAGAGATAAAGAGTGGATAGGGAGTTGGGGGAGAGAGAGAAGGGAAGAGAGATAAGGAGTGGATAGGGAGTTGGGGGAGAGAGAGAAGGGAAGAGAGATAAGGAGTGGGTAGGACGTTGGTGGGAGAGAGAGAAGGGAAGTGACAAATAGGTACAGTAGACTGCATCTCATAATGGAGCCTGGAGTCTGGTGTGTCCTTTAGCACTGTGTGTGTGTGTGTGTGTGGTTCGTCATCTGTTGCCGGAGGGGGTGTTGGGGGCATGTTAGTGCTCTTCCCTGTTCATCACACACATACACGCACGCACGCACGCACGCACGCACGCACGCACGCACACACACACACACACACACATACACACACACACACTCCTCTGACATGAATGAACCGACAAACCTAAATGTCATTGTAAAAGCATGCCCCCTCCGCCTGCAGTACATAACAATGAAACAGTTGGTTATGACTGGGTCAGTGTTTGCCATTACATGCTGTCATTTTCCTCTTGTCTCTACTCTCATGTCCTCTCTTTCTCTCTCTCTCTCCCTCTCCCTCTCCCTCTCCCTCTCCCTCTCAGAATGAGCCTCAGCGAGAGACAGAAGTGTCAGGGTTTCACTCATCTCTTCACCCATCAGATCAAAGGGATGAAGATGGGATTTTTAAATGGCCTAGCTTTCTAAATGAAATAGAAGCTAAGAGCTTATCCTTTGACAGACGTTTCATTTATAACACAGGGTTTAAGTGAATGTAGTGGTGAAGATTGTTTTATAAGTGTTTGATTGATACCTCGAGACAAGTGTCTCTTCTGAAATATGTTCAGTATAATTCCAATGAGATTCCCTTTGTTCAGAAAGGATAGATGATAGAGCGATTGGCATGTACAGTACCAGTCAAAAGTTTGGACACACCTACTCATTCAATTATTATAATTTTTTTGCTATTTTCTACATTGTAGAATAATAGTGAAGATATTAAACTATGAAATAAAACATGTCGAATCATATAGTGACCAAGAAAGTGTTAAACAAATGAAAAAATATTTTATATTTGAGATTCCTCAAATTAGCCACCCTGTGCCTGGAATGCATTTCAGTTAAGAGGTGTGCCTTGTTAAATGTTCATTTGTGGAATTTCTTTCCTTCTTAATGTGTTTGAGCCAATCAGTTGTGTTGTGACAAGGTAGGGGTGGTATACAGAAGATAGTCCTATTTGGTAAAAGACCAAGTCCATATTATGGCAAGAACACCTTAAATAAGGAAAGAGAAACGACAGTCATCATTACTTTAACTTCTTCGGGATCGGTGTCCGGTCCACTGGACGGTTTCGCTAACATAGGCTAATGTGATATGCATGAGGTTGTAAGTAACAAGAACATAGACATATTAGACATATCTGATATTGGCAGAAAGCTTACATTCTTGTTAATCTAACTGCACTGTCCAATTTACAGTAGCTATTACAGTGAAATAATACCATGCTATTGTTTGAAGAAAGTACACAGTGAAAAGTTATTAAMAAACAAATTATATTTTGARGAGAAATGCAATGGTTCATTGGATCAGTCTAAAACATTGCACATACACTGCTGCCATCTAGTGGACAAAATATAAATTGCACCTGGACTGGAATAATACATTATGACTTTTTTCTTGCATTTCAAAGATGATGGTAGAAAAAAGTTACAAAGAACGGTTGTTTTTTTCTTTGTATTATATTTTACCAGATCTATTGTGTTATATTCTCCTACATTCCGTTCACATTTCCACAAACTTCACAATGTTGCCTTTCAAATGGTACCAAGAATATGCATTTCTTTGCCTCAGGGCCAGAGCTACAGACAGTTAGATTTGGTATGTCATTTTAGGCGAAGATTGAAAAGAAGGGGCTGATCCTGAAGAGTCAGTCAATCCGGAATGAAGCCTTGCATTGTAAATAAGAATGTGTTCTTAACTGACTTGACAAGTTAAATTTAAATAAAGGTTAAATAAATAACATGTTCTGCAGCGATACGCCATCCCATCTGGTTTGCGCTTAGTGAGACAATAATAACTTTTTCAAAAGGACAATTACCCAAAACACACCTCCAGGCTGTATAAGGGCTATTTGATCAAGGAGAGTGATGGAGTGTTGCATCAGATGATCAGGCCTCCACAATCACCAGACCTCAACCCAGTTGAGATGGTTTGGTATGAGTTGGACTGCAGAGTGAAAGAAAAGCAGCCAACAAGTGCTCAGCATATGTGGGAACTCCTTCAAAACTGTTGGAAAACCATTCCTCATAAAGCAGGTTGAGAGAATGCCAAGAGTGTGCAAAGCTGTCATCAAGGCAAAGAGTGGCTACTTTGAGGAATCAAAAATCAAAAATATATTTTGATTTGTTTGTCACTTTTTTGGTTACTACATGATTCCATATGTGCTATTTCTTCACTATTATTCTACAATGTATAAAATAATACAAATAAAGAAAAACCCGTGAAGGAGTAGGTGTGTCCAAACTTTTGACTGGCACTCTATATAAAGCTGCTATTATAAGTGTGATATGGAAGAATAGAAAGGTATTGTAGGCCTATTTCCCAAGGAGAGAGTTTCTGTGTTTTAGAGACTGGCCATCTGTTGCCAGTGCAGCAGTGCAGTAAACTACCTCTGATGGGCAAAACAAGAGGCAGTGTACAACACACACACACACACCACACACACACACCACACACACACACACACACACACACACACACACACACACACACACACACACACACACACACACACACACTGAGACACAGACGCACTCATAGACACAGCACACACAGACACAGCAGCACGCGCGCACACACACACACCACCACCACCACACCACACACACCACACACCACACACACACACACACACACACACACACACACACACACACACACACACACACACACACACACACACACACACACACACACACACACACACACACACACCACACACACACACACACACACACACACACACACACACACACACACACACACACACTGGTGTTATTCTATTGTAGATGATCATTTAACAAAGGCCTGCTGAGTCTTGTCTGTGAACCACAATTACTATCATCATATTCACAACAAACCTTGTGCAGAGAACAGACATCCCACAGAGAACAGACATCCTACAAAGAACAGATATCCCACAGAGAACAGACATCCTACAGAGAACAGACATCCCACAGAGAACAGACATCCCACAGAGAACAAACATCCCACAGAGAACAGACATCCCACAGAGAACAGACATCCTACAGAGAACAGACATCCCACAGAGAACAGACATCCCACAGAGAACAGACATCCTACAAAGAACAGAAATCCTACAGAGAGCAGACATCCTACAGACATCCTGTGTTCCTCAGGAAACATGGACATCATTCACAAAATACAGATTTTTTTTTTTWAACATTTTGCCGATATGTGACTTCAGATCTCTTGCTAATATTACAGAATCTCTGCAATGCTCGTCATTTCCATCTGCACAAAGCACGCTATGCCATTATAAATCTCTTTGATATTTGCATAGCACTTGAAACGAATGAAAATCAGAAGGAAAGGGGAAAGGGAAAGGGGGATACCTAGTCACTTGTCCAACTGAATGTATTCAACTGAAATGTGTCTAAGGGACATGAGTCTGAAACCTTATTAGTTGAATGTAGGTATGAGACAGCGATTGAGATCGATATCCTTGAGATATCACTGTATTAGCACAAAGAGCAGAGATTAACATGGGATATAAACAAGTCAATACCCACAATAGCCTTTTATATTATATGTGAAATGATGCCTTAGCTCCAGCTCTTACATGTACATTAGAGTAGTAGAGGCCTTATTTTTTATATATTAATAGTTTAATAATAATAACATTAGATAAAGCAATAATTGTTATCCTAGCATATCTGATGATGTGTTTTTGAAAATGTAAACAGTAGACATACGATGGAATTATTGAGAAAGAATCATTGAAAATTGTCTTCATTTCAACATTGCCACACTTTCTTCCAAATATAACTTTTTACCCTTGTTCTTTATCTGATAAACTCAAAAGAGCAGTCATAAGTTGGTGTGAGCAAGGGAGCCAGCACTATCTAAAAGCTGAATAAGCAAAATCTGTTTCAGCCCAGGGCGCCCAGTGTCAGACACCTCCAGGTAACCTGATAAGGGCTGCTGTGAGTGACAGGCGGCTGGGGGAAGATGAGGACTGCTAGGGTTTTCTCCACACAAAGTTTCCACCAGATAAAAAAGCATATAGTGAACTATATTCAATATGAACGCAATGTGAAGATAATCTAATGATAATGATATAGAAGAAATGCTGTGATAGACATGGTTATTATATATACAGGATATCTTTACATGCACAATCTGATATATCCTGATGTTAATTGGATGTTTTGGGGGATTTGTGGCTCAAAGATTTTGGGGGATTGTGGCTCACGTAAGTTGTAAAATATTGGCCTTGACTTCAACACGTCACTGTGTTACCTGTTTTATTATTAGGTAAGGCTGATACTTATTTTCAATTGAAGGTGCATTATTTACATTTCCCACTCTCTCCAAATCCTCCTTCTATCTCTCCTCTCCCCAACAATCTTCTCCACTTTCTGCCCTCCAACAGTCCTTGTCTCCATCACAGTTATTCTCTATCTTAGAGTGCTGCGTTGTTTGCAGTATGGTGGTTGCAGTATTGTGGTTGGAGTATGGTGGTTGGAGTATGGTGGTCGGAGTATGGTGGTTGCAGTATGGTGGTTGCAGTATTGTGGTTGGAGTATGGTGGTTGGAGTATGTTGGTTGGAGTATGGTGGTTGCAGTATTGTGGTTGGAGTATGGTGGTTGCAGTATTGTGGTTGCAGTATGTGGTAATATATGGTGGTTGGGGTATGGTGCTAATATATGGTGGTTGGGGTATGGTGGTTGCAGTATGGTGGTAATGTATGGTGGTAATGTATGGTGGTTGGGGTATGGTGGTTGGGGTATGGTGGTTGGGGTATGGTTGGTTGGGTATGGTGGTTGTGGTATGGTGGTTGGAGTATGGTGCTGGGGTATGGTGGTTGGAGCATGGGGGTGGTATGGGGTTGGGGTATGGGTATGGGTATGGTGGTTGGGTATGGTGGTTGGAGTATGGTGGTTGTGGTATGTTGGTTTGAGTATGGTGTTGGGTATGGTAGTGGTTGGAGTATGTTGGTTGGAGTATGGTGGTTGGAGTATGGTGGTTGCAGTATTGTGGTTGGAGTATGGTGGTTGGAGTATGGTGTGTTGAGTAATTGTGGTTGCAGTATGGTGGTAATATATGGTGGTTGGGGTATGGTGGTTGCAGTATGGGTAATGTATGGTGGGTGGAGTATGGTGGTTGGTATGTGATTGGGTATGGTGGTTGGAGTATGGTGGTTGTGGTATGGGGTTGTGATATAGTGTGGAGTATGGTGGTTGCAGTATGGTGGTTGGGGTATGGGTGGTTGGGTATGGTGGTTGGAGTATGTTGGTTGGAGTATGGTGGTTGGAGTATGGTGGTTGGAGTATGGTGGTTGGAGTATGGTGGTGGTAGTGGTTGAGTATGGTGGTTGGGGTATGGTGTTGGGGTATGGTGGTTGCAGTATGGTGGTTGTGGTTGTGGTATGGTGATTGGAGAATGGGGGTTGTGGTATTGTGGTTGGAGTATGGTGGTTGGAGATATGGTGGTTGGAGTATGTTGGTAATGTATGGTGATTGGAGTATGGTGGTTGTGGTTGTGGTATGGTGGTTGGAGAATGGTGGTTGTGGTATGGTGGTTGGAGTATTGTGGTTGGTATGGGTGGTTGTGGTATGGTTGGTAATGTATGGTGGTTGGAGTATGGTGGGTGGTTGAAGTATGGTGGCTGGAGTATTGTGGTTGGGGTATGGTGGTTGTGGTATGGTGGTAATGTATGGTGGTTGGAGTAGTGGTGGGTTGTGTATGGTGATTGGAGTATGGGGTGGATAATGGTGGTTGTGGTATGGTGTTGGGGTATGGTGTAATGTATGGTGGTTGTGGTATGGTGGTAATGGTTGTGGTTGTGGTATTGGTGGTAATGTATGGTGGTTGGGTATGTGGTAATGGTGTTGTGGTTTGTGGTTATGGTGGTAATGTATGGTGGTTGGGGTATGGTGTAATGGTGTGTGGTTGTGGTATGGTGGTAATGTATGGTGTGTGTGGTATGGTGGTAATGTATGGTGGTTGTGGTATGGTGGTAATGTGTATGGTGGTAATGTATGGTGTTGGGGTATGTGGTTGTGGTATAGTGGTTGGGTATGGTGGTAATGTATGGTGGTTGTGGTATGGTGGTATGTATGGTGGTTGTGGTATGTAGTTGGGTATGATGGTAATGTATGAGTGGGTAAGTATGGTGTGTTGTGTACTGGGGTTGTGGTATGGTGGTTGTGGTATGGTGGTAATGTATGGCGATTAAAGTATGGTGGTTGATGTACGGGGGTTGTGGTATGGTGGTTGTGGTATGGTGGTAATGTATGGCGATTAAAGTATGGTGGTTGGAGTATGGTGGTTGGAGTGTGGTGGTAATGTATGGAGATTAAAGTATGGTGGTTGGAGGATGGTGATTGGAGTATGGTGGTAGTGGTATGTTTATTGGAGTATGGTGGTTGAGTATGGTGGTTGTGGTATGGTGATGAAGTATGGTGAATGGGTATAGTGGTTGGAGTATGGTGGTTGGAGTATGGTGGTTGGGGTATGGTGGTTGTGGTATGGTGTAATGCATGGTGATTGAAGTATGGTGGTTGGGATATAGTGGTTGGAGTATGGTGGTTGGAGTATGGTGGTTGTGGTATGGTGGTATGTATGGTGGTTGTGGTATGGTGGTGTGGAGTATGGTGTTGTGATATAGTGGATGTGTTATTGGTGCTGTGTATATGGTGGTTTGTGGTATGGTGTAATGTATGGTGGTAATGTATGGTGGTTGGGGTATGGTAATGTATGGGTGTTGGGTGATGGAGGTAATGTATGGTGGTTGTGGTATGGTGGAAATATATGGCGGTTGGGGTATGGTGGTAATGTGTGGTGGTGTGGTGGTTGTTGGTGTAATGGTGTGTGGTGGGTAATGTGTGGGTAATGTGTGGTGGTGGGATATGGTGGTAATATGTGGTGGTAATGTGTGGTGGTTGGTATGGTGGTTGGGGTATATGGTGGGTAATGTGTGGGCGGTTGGGGTATGGTGGTAATGTGTGGTGGTATGGTGGTATGGTGGTTGGGTATGGTGGTTGGGGTATGGTGGTAATGTATTGGTGGTTGTGTATGTGGTAAGTATGGTGGTGGTATGGGTAATGTATTGTTGTGGTATGGTGTAATGTATGGTGGTTGGGTATGGTGAATGTGGTGGTTGTGGTATGGTGGTAATGTGGTGGTTGTGTTTATGGTGGTAATGTATGTCTTTGGGTATGTGGTAATGTTATGGTGGTTGTGGTATGTCGTGGTAATGTGTTGGTGGTTGTGGTATGTGGTAATGTATGGTTTTGGGTATAAGTGTAAATGTGGTGGTTGGGGATATGGTGGTAATGGTTGGTAATGTCTGGTGGGTTGGTGTGGTGGTAATGTCTGGTGGGTTGGGATATGGTGGTAATATGTGGTGGTAATGTCTGGTGGTTGGATAGTGGTGGTAATATGTGGTGGTAATGTCTGTGGTGGGTTGGTATGGTGTAATGTCTGGTGGTTGGGATATGGTGGTAATATGTGGTTGTAATGTCTGGTAGTTGGGATATGGTGTTAATATGTGGTGGTAAGTGTCTGGTGGTTGTGATATGGTGGTAATGTGTGGTGGTAATGTCTGGTGGTTGGATATGGTGGTAATATGTGGTCGGTAATTGGTGTGTTGCGGTATGGTGGTAATGTCTGGTGGTTGGGTTATGGTGGTAATATGTGGTGGTAATGTCTGGTGGTTGGGATATGGTGTTAATATGTGGTGGTAATGTCTGGTGGTTGGGATATGGTGGTAATGTCTGGTGGTAATGTCTGGTGGTAATGTGTGGTGGTAATGTATGGTGGTTGGGATATGGTGGTAATGTCTGGTGGTAATGTCTGGTGGTAATGTGTGGTGGTAATGTATGGTGGTTGGGATATGGTGGTTAGAGTAGTAGTAGTAATAGTTCAAACCCTTCACAGGCCAAATAGACTAAATATTTTATCTCTTTCTTTGGATAATATAATGTGAAAAAAAATAAAGATGCAAAACATAAAAATGATACATTTGTAGATCTCTCTGTGCTTCTTGTGTTTGCAGATTAGGCAGAGTTACACATGCTTTCATCAGATCCTGGGTCTGTGTATCTGTGTTTCTCTTTTTCTCTGTGTCTCTGTGTCTCTGTGTCTATATGTTTCTCTGTGCCTCTGTATCTCTGTGTCTCTCTGAGTTTCTGTATTGTTCTCTGTGTGTCTGTGCCTCTGTGTGTCTCTGTATTTCTCTGTGTCTCTGTGTCTATAAGTTTCTCTGTGTCTCTGTGTCTCTGTGTCTCTGTGTCTCTGTGTTTCTCTGTGTGTCTCTGTATATCTCTGTGTTTCTCTTCACTTGTGGGACCCCCTGCTGCATCGAAAACACAAAACGTGAAATCCTAACCAACTGTAACTCTCTGATATGTATAGTGTGTGTGTGTGTACGTGTGTGTTTGTGTTTTAGCACTGTGATCAGTAAGTCTGTTCGATGTTGCATACAGTACATGTACAGTATGTGGCAGCACTGGTACACAGGGCTGAGATGACGAGACATGAAAGGAGTAGCCTTCTGTGTTAACAATAAACACACACACACTAGGCCTACCGTGTATTTTTGACTTCACTGTGTCAATACCACAATGGTGGTAACTGCATGCCCCTCAAGCCAAACAAACAAACCTGTTGGGCCTCTACAGATAAATACAGATACAGTAATATGAGATACACTTTCTGCTCCATTTCCTCTCCAGTGATTCAATCATGCCAAAATAACCACACAGTAAAACAAAATGTCTGCTGCAACTTCGCAGTCCCTTTTGATGGGAACCACATCAGCCCCATACAATATGATGTTAAGAGAGAGAAAGAGAGAGAGAGAGAGAGAGAGAGAGTGCAGCTCTGTCGCACGCTGGGTATGTACATAGTCAATGGTAGGCTTCGAGGGGACTCCTATGGTAGGTACACCTATAGCTCATCTCTTGGCAGTAGCACTGTAGACTACTTTATCACTGACCTCAACCCAGAGTCTCTCAGAGCGTTCACAGTCAGCCCACTGACACCCCTATCAGACCACAGCAAAATTACAGTCTACTTGAACAGAGCAATACTCAATCATGAGGCATCAAAGCCAAAGGAACTGAGTAACATTAAGAAATGCTATAGATGGAAGGAATGCAGTTTGGAAACCTACCAAA
>NC_036839.1:38334510-38340608 GCF_002910315.2 Salvelinus sp. IW2-2015 | reverse complement strand
ATGAAGGAAGGAGTGAGGGAGAGACGGGAGGCCATTGGGGGAGAGAACTAGAAATTAGGGCAATGTGGAATCTGATTGCCCAAGGTGCACCTCTTCCCAGACCGTTGTTTGTTGTGTTTAATGGCATTTGTTGAGCGATGAGGCGTGACACTAGCTTACCTGTGATAACCCCCTCTCCCTATTCTACCATTCCCTCCCTCTACTGCTCATCCTCCTTCACCTCCCAACCCCCCATACCCCCTACTCAACCCTCTATGCTCTCCCCCTCGCCTACTACCTAACCCCTCAACCCTCCTTTCTCTCCCCCCTCGCCTCCTCCCTACATGCTCCCTGTACCATTGCACCCGTGTGTCTCCATACCCCCATCTCCTTATGTAAACTGGAAAGACAGGGGGGGAATTTTCTGCTTCTCAACGAGAGTACAGGTGAGTTAAGGTTATGTGAGGTAATTCTGAGCAGTATAAACAAACAAGACAGTCTGTGAATTATAAATTATAAGTAGCAGGCCAGGGGGGAGGAGGAGAGAAGAAGAGAGAGGAGAGAAGAGAGAGGAGAAGAGAGAGAGGAGAAAATAGAGAGGAGAAGAGAGAGAAGATAAGACAGAGAGGATGAGAGAGAGGAGAAGAGGAGAGATGAGGATAGGAGAGAGAGCAGAGAGGAGAAGAGGAGAGAGGAGAAGAGACAAGGGAGAAGAGAGAGGAGAAGAGAGAGAGATGAGAAGAGGAGAGAGGAGAAGAGAAGGGGAGAGAGAGGAGAAGAGAGAATGGAGAAGAGTGAGAGGAGAAGTGGAGAGAGGAGAAGAGAGAGAAGAAGTGAGACAGGAGAAGTGAGAGAGGAGAAGAGAGAGAGAGCAGAGAGTACAGAGGGAGGGTGTTAGGGAGTGCCACTCTCCTCTAGGTAAACATACCCAGCATTCCTCAGCTCTAACGCGCACAATTCTGCGTACATAATGGCTGTAGTTACATAACTAAGTAGGTTACTGGTACATCAATAATTTGTGTTTCATACTCAGCTGCATTCTTTCACATTGTTTTCATTCTCATTTTTCTGCTATTCAGATCCTTTCTATGGTAAAAATAAAAATGAAAAACTATAGCATGTTTTTGGGATGGTAACGTATTTAGGCCTTCACAGGTTGAAAGGAAAGATTGGTTGGGTTGCAGCCCACTCTCTCACAAGGGAAAATTTATATTGACTGCTTGTGTTGCATTTAAGACTTTATTTTTGTGTTTGTGTATTTGTGATTATTCGTGTGATGGGACGGCTGGGTTGCTGGGTGTTAGGGAGGAGACCTAGAATGGTCGCTTTTGGGTGTAGTTAGCGGTACTGTCGTGTTATTAAGGAAGGAACACTCGATAGACACAGTAGATATCGTAAATTTTAACAAACGTACGTGATTTGCTCTAGATTGATTGGGATATGTTGCATGTAAGACAGGTCAAGAACTTTAAACCTTAGATCAAGAACCGAAATTTTACCTAATGGGGCAAATTTGGGTGAATTCCTAATTTTGGTCCTAAGTTGTTATGGATGATTAACTGTATAGCGTGTTGCGTTGCTGTGTTTGATTTGGGTGTTATTAGTAGGTCCTAATCCATATGACATATGCATTTGAGTGTGTTTAGATCCTTTAGCTAATCGTCTTTAGTACTTTACAAACTAGCTGTACAAAACAAGCATACCCACACTGTCACACTCTGACTTTTTGATCACAAAATTAATGATGGAATACAGAGATACTGAAGTGTGAGGGTGATGTTAAGGTGAATTTGTTTTAAAGAGGAGTTTATATCGCAAGGGTTGTCCGGTTTGGTACTCGTATATTTAGTCTTAGTTTTGTTTGTGCCATGCTGATGTTAGTATAAAATCAGATAGAAGATAAATACGTGTCAATTCCAGTGAATCAATTTATGAGGGTATTTTGAGATATATTCTGTCAGAGGTGCTTTGATAGAAATCGTAAAGGTTGGTCGTGTTTGGTTTCTCTGTGTCAAGTTTGTTATGTTAAGTGTCCGCAGGAGATCTCCTGCAATGTTCCTCATGAAAGAGTCTAGATAACTTTTCTTGTGACTCTCTGGACTTAATCCTGATTATGTATAAGGTGTACAGTATTACATTTTGGGTCTTAAAAATATCAACTTTCACATTACTTGGGCAGATTACCTATAAAATGGGGCTGATGGTGAAGTAGAAATACTCGGTATTTTCATATCACAAAAGATATATAATGAGCTCTCCACAGATGAATTTCAATAGAAAACATGTTAAATAGTGACAAGATCTTGCAACCATGGAGAGGTAAATACTTGTCTATGTTTGTGGAAAAATTGCTCTGATTAACTCCTATGTCATATCTGCAGTTTATTACTTATGGGCTGTTGCCTATCCTGATGATTTGTTTTTTCAAATTATATGAGCAAACAAGCTCTTTCACAAGTGCATTGCAGAGCTGGCTATACTTCAATTTCATCCCTGAAAAGATATATAGCAAATATTCACATACTATTATGGTTGAACTCAAATGTGCTGGTATTTTGGTTAGTTGCTGCTCTCAGGTAGCTCTTTTCTGGTTCTAGGTTCAGGAATGGCTGAAATTGCATAGCATTGATCTATGAATAATGACCGCTTAGAAATAGTATTGTTTAGGGAGGTTATTGGATTGAGGCTGTGATGGTGGGTGGGTCATGTCTAATTGTATTGTAAGTGGTTCTAGTTTATTGCTCTTAAGATTGATAAAGTATTTGTTATTTGTTGTGATAAAGCACTTTTAGTATTTGTATTGCAATTTAGGATATTGTGGATATTGTTACGTTAAAGATCATAGATGTTTGAAAGATGTGTGTTGTGACATTAAGAAACACTTGTAGAGTAAGTTTGGGTTGGCCAGCTGAGAGTATTTTTGCTTTAGTGTATAGTGTGTGATGGTTTTGTTGGTCTATGGGTAAGAGTCGGGGTGGTTATTTTGTGGAATTGTGTGAGGAGGATTTGGGGTGTGTTGGTGGTTGTTTGGCTGTTTTTTGATGAGTAGAGAATGGATCTGCGTGTAAGCTAAAGGGAAAAAGTAAACTAAAACAGTGTGTGTGATAATTTAATGATGTTTTTCTTTTGTGAATGTACATGTCTGTCGATAGAGTGTGTGTTTTTGGTGGTGTGTGTACAGTTTGGTGGATAGCACTGTCGCCGTGTGGCGGGTGCGTTGTTTTGTCGTGATAAATTTCTTGTGTTTGAGTCTGCTTGTGTTTATTGTTTGTGAGTTTTTGTTATTGTGTACCCATGTAGTTTGGTGGCTCGTGCTGTGTGTGTGTGTTTTGTGTGCTGTGTGTGTGTTATGGTTGTGTGTGTAATTTTGGTGTTTGTGGTGGTTTTGTGTGTGTCGTTATTGTGTTGTGTTTGGCGCATTTTGTGTGTGGTGTGTCGACGGGTAGGTGTTGGTGAGTGGGTCATTGGTAAAATTTAGAGTAAATGTTTTTGTTTAGCTGTCGTCAGTATTCGCTGGCTTGGTGTGGCATAGTTCTTGGCCTCTCTTGCTTCGCTTTCCTTTCATGTTGGTGGTGTAGATATTAGGCAGGTGGTATGTCCACGGTTCCGTGCTATCTTCATTTGGTGTATATAACTCGTTGTTGGTTGTATTTGGAGGTACGATCTGGTTGTGTGTGTTTCTGCTGTGGTGGTTGTTTGTGTAGTTATTGATGAAAGTTTTTTTAGAGTGTGAAACTTGTCTGATTCTGAAGTGTTGTAAGCGATGATAGAATGGGGTGTTTGTATAGGAGGAGTGAGAGACAGGAAAGTTCAGTGGCGTTTTGCTAAATTGTGTTGGATTGAATGTTCAGAGTAGGTGGTGGTCGCTTGTGCTCGCACTTCCGGGTATTTGATAGTGTGATAAAAGAGAACTCAGAAATGATTGTATCAGTCCTCGAGGAGGAAATTGCTTAGGCAATAGAAGCTTACTTGGCTATTAATTAGGGATTGAAGTTACGTATTAGGCTTAGCGAGGGTAGCTCGTGTGGTGATGTGTTGTCTAGAATTTTTGCATTTAGTGTTGTTGTGTGTTAGTGGTCGTTGTTCGGTGAGTGTGTGTGGGGACTGTGTTCGTGTGATAGATAGGTTGTGCTTGGATGAATAGGTTGTGGGTGATTGTTTCGACGTGGTGGTCTGTTGGATGGGTTGTGTTGTTGTGGGTGTGGTGGGGCAAAATATAGTTTGTTGGTGTGCCTGAGACTGAGGGGTGTGTGTGTCGTGTGTGTGTGTGTGTGGTGTGTGTTGCTGTGGTCGGTGGTTGTTGCCTGTATGTTGGCTGGAGTGTGTGTGTCTGTGTTTTAGTGTGGGTTTTGTTGGTTGCAGTGTGTTTTGTGTGTGTGTGTGTGTGTGTGTGTGTGTGCGCGTTCGTAGTATGTGTGTGTGCTGTGTGTGTGGGTGATGGGAATGCTAATGTTACATCACAATTCGGTGTCAGAAAATTTCTTTGTAACGTAACACCATTGTCACAAGCATGCAGTATTAACAACTACTCTTGACGGAGCAAAAAGAGAGGCAGTGTCAACGAGCACCACCACGAGAGAGAGAGAGGACACCACCACACACGACACCACACACGAGAGAGAGAGAACACACGCCAAGTGTAGTCTAGAGCAGAGGTCTTCCAGGCTATGCTCCAGTGAGTAGGTAATTAAGAGAACCAATCTGTATGTTTGAGGACAGGCAGAGTAGACCAGGCATCTGACGGAGGGAAGGAGCAGAGAGAACAGAAAGACAGAGAGAGAGAGAGAGAGGAGAGAAGAGAGAAGGAGAGGACGAGAGAGAGAGAAGAGAGAGAGAGAGAAGAGAGACGAGAGAGAGAGGAGAGAGAGAAGAGGAGAGAGAGAGAGAGAGAAGAGAGAGAAAGGCAGGAGAGAGACAGCAGAGGCATTCATATCGCCATCAACAGGAATAATTCAAATCCATTTAGATTCTGGCTAAAAAAATACGTATGAATAGTCATAAGCCAATTGCCCCTTTATGGTTGTGAGCGTTGGGGTTCCGTCACACACCAAGATTTCACAATGGCAACACAATTAGGACTCTTGCATGCAGATTCTGAAAAATATCCTCTGTGCTCAAGTAGAACCCAAATATGATGCAGGTAGCAGAATTAGCCGATACCCGATAATCTATCAAAATCCAGAAAAAGCCATGTTAAATTTTAAACCCAGCCTAAAAGAAGCGATTCTCAACGTTCGTAAAAGCATCACTAGAGAGATGAACCTGGAGAGAGTCCCTAGCAGCTGCGTGAGGCGTTGTTCAACAAAACACAAAACCACCAACGCCAGACACAGCACAATTAGACCCAACAAATATGAGAAAACAAAAGATATTACTTGGATACAATTTGGAAGAATTAAAAAAAACAGAGCAAAAACTAGAAATGCTCTTTGGCCCTTAACAGACGAGTACAAGTGGCAATACTGACCACTGTGACTGACCAAACTTAAGAGAAAGTTTGATATGTCAGACCTCAGTGAGCATGCCTTTGCTATGAGAAGGCCGAGTAGGCAGACATGGCTCTCCAAGAGGAAGACAGGTATGTGCTCACTGCCACAAAATGAGGTGGAAACTGAGCTTGCCAACTTCCTAAGCCTCTGCATGTCATATGGCCATATAGAGAGACATATTTCCACAGTTCATAACAACAAATTTGAAACAAATTCCAATTTTGATAAACTCCAATCATTTCATGGAGAGGTAAATTCAAGTGTGCATCACAGCAGAACGATTTGTGCGCTGTCTTGCCACAGAAGGGCAAAGTTGAAGAAACACATTGTACAATACAGCCTATTTATGCTTATTTATTTATTGTGTGTTAACCATTCTGTACATGTTCGTTATTTATTTAACTTAATCTGTATCGTTTTGACTTCGTTTTCGAATTTTACTTGTGTAATGTTTTTTGTTATATTCTTTTGGTTTATTTCTGTTTCCTTGTTTGCGAATGGTTAACATAGTTTCCCATCAATAAAGCCCATTGATTGAATGTGAATTTTGATTGGAGGCAGGAAGAGGAGAGAGAGAGAGAGAGCACGGGAGAGAGAGAGGTTTATAAGAACTTTGATGAGAGTAGGTAA